>NC_045718.1:17052511-17352511 GCF_009834535.1 Camelus ferus | reverse complement strand
CCCAAACTGCTACTGAAAAAAAGTCAAATTCAATCCAATATCTGTGGTTTCCACGTATTTTTAAAATTTAGATTAGAGTTTAATAAAATAAATAAATAAATAAATAAATAAATAAATAAAGGGAAAGAGGCCATGATACCAATGATTCTCCAAAGGCAGATAAAGACATCCCTAAGTGGAGTCCTCTTGGCATTTGTAAAACAAAAGATCAACTTTGCTGACAAGGCAAATGTTAAATGCAAAGGGAAAGAGGAATCTTGTCTTGGAAGAAAGCATGCCAAGCTGGCTTTGGTTATTTTTACAGCAGACTCTCTGGAAGGATGGCTCATAGAATTGACTCACTCCATTACCAGGGACTTTTGCAGCAAAAGTCAGAAATTCATTTCTAGCTCTTGATTAAACTGTAGAATTAGCTTAGTAATGCCAGAATAAACTTTTAAGAGTCTTCAGTTTAGCTCATTTAATTTGTAAGAGAGGGCATTACGGTTCTGAAAGGTACGTGAACATTCACGTCAATGACAGCTAGGGCTAGAATCTGATTTCTTGACACCCAGCTCATGTCCTTTCCGTATACAACTCAACAGCCCTTCTGGGCTGGAGAGCATGCTCAGAGTTGGCCAATCTGTGAAAGACAATTAAGATAACATTGACCTCAAGTTGGCAAGTCGTATGTCCAGACATAATGGAACCTTTCCCAGGGCAGAAAAAGGTATGGACTAGTCTGTACTTATTACCTGTGATAGGAAGGAAAAAGGTCTAGGTTTCCAAACTCAATTTTAAGCCTAAAATTAAAATCTTTTGTGATTAGCTTTGAGTACACCTGGTTGGGTTATTTAAGGACACAAGTCATTCCAGTCCCCTCTGTCTTCAGTAATGGCTGACACAGAAGACTGAGTTTGAGATTAGACCCTTGGATTTTGCTTCTCACTATTTTTAAAAGGAGTGCGTGGGGGACAGTGGCAGGGGGGAGGCAGAAATTGAGCTTGTAATTCAGTTACCCTCCGATGTAGAGTATGTGCTCAGAATCTGCTTTTCTACGTGTACGTGTAGCAGGTTCCTAAGGCATCACTCAGTAGAGGGGAACTCCAAGTGGATTTGGAGACTAGCTGCTCAGATGCTGTAGTAACTTGACAGGAACAGAAGAAGACATGACTCAGCATTTATCTTTCGCCTCCATTCCTGTTGTCTCACAGTTTTATATAAGTCACAATCCCTTTGGCGAGAATAGAGTGAAATGGGAAAGGGAAGTGTAGGAGGAGGGGAAACATTTCAAGAGAAAGACCCTGACTTTACCCTTCTCCACAACTAGCCTCCAGCCCCCACATGCCAGCTTCTTACATTTAGTGCCTTATAGACACAATCAAAAAATATGGACACTTAGCTTCTTTCTTTTCCTTCTCTCTTTCATTCATTCTTTCTGTTCTTTCTTCCTCTATTATAAACAAATGTCTGTTCAGCTATATAGCATCTCCTCCTAGTCACTCTTCTAATTTATGACAGAAATCTTGACTTACCAACAATTCACCCAATAGTGTTTTAAGATGACTATAGGAAAAGAGTGGGGACATAGAAAATATATATTTGTATAGATTGCATGTATTTAAAACCTCTCAAATTTCTGAAGATTTTTTATTTTAGTGGTCAGTTCAATTCTACCTGATATATATATATATGTATATCTATCTATCTATCTATCTATCTCAGGTATGTATGTATATATATGTATACACATGCATTCACTTCTATGAAATATTTTTCTATCCTATCTGCCTATAAACTTCTTACATTCTGAGACCTTTATTATGTAATTTAACTTATATTACTATTTCATGTAAGCATTTGCATGAATATTAGCTCACTTAATCATTATCATTGCAAGTGGGGAGAGGTCTCATAAAAAGTCCTGAATTTTCCATCAGGAAATCTACCATAAATTTCCATCTCTGCCATTTCTCTGTTTATTGAGGTTGGATAAGTTATAAGATCTCTCTGCACCACATTTTCTTCATCATAAGACAGAGTCATAAACACACTTTTTATCCTCCTGGCAAAGTTGCGGGAAGAGTTAAGTGAGACCGTGTGTATAAATGCAGGGAGTACTGTAGATTTGTTGAGTGTTTACTGATACTGTTATGGATATGAAGGCTCAGGAAGATTCAGCTGATAATTAAGGGAGAGTCATTATAAAGGTATTTAAATGTTATACCTGGAACTTTTTATTTTTAAGTAAAGTGTTAATAACTAACTTCAGCTCTAAAGTTTAGGACCAGGCAGAGCTGATAAAATGGCCATCGAGCTAGTCGACTTCATCACATAAGAAGCGCAAGTATCTTTAATATATGGTTTTAAATTAGAATTTTATATTTTATAGGGAAAGATCTTGTTCGTATTTCAAAAAACTTGATGCTACTATTTGAATGGAAGAAAGTAAAATTTAAATAAACGTATCGCTCAGCAGAAAATATTCCTTCCTGTATAACAGCAAGATAAATTGTGGCGGCCCTAGTGATATGTACCCAATAGCAACCACCGGAATTCCTATTTATTCAGCACTGCAGACATATCACAGTGTGAAAATACGGGAAATAAGGAAAATAAGGTTTCCTTATAGAACAAGTACTTGAAATATATTTCTACCACTAGATGGAGACATAACCATAGCTGATCAAAGTTCACTTACCTGTTTGAAAGCACGTCACCCTCTAATCATAACATATGGAAAAGTACATGTATCTTGGCTATACAATATAATAACTTGACAAATCATGTTTTAAATAATTATATACAGATATAAAACAATCACAATTGTGAAAATTACAATAACTCTCAAATTCGGTGTAACGTCTGCACTTTCGATGACGAAGATAAACAGTTTCACTTGTTCCTCGTTCTGAGGCATCAGATGTTGTGAATCTAGACCATTCCTAGTTTTCCTCAAACCTAAACACAATATGGTGCTTTTTGTTTCGGTAATTTTTCCACAATGAATAGTTCTATTGTCTTGGTTTGAATTTTTTTTTCCCTACAGTAAATAATTGTTTTCTTGGGAGCAATGCCACATATTGCCCTGTCATAAATTACCCAAACTTAAAGAAAGACCTTTTTCTCTGAGTGGGACTTTCAGGAGGGGAAAGCCTCTGCTGACTGCTTAACTGTAAGTCAGCCTGGTTAAAACGTATTTCCCACAGTCTCTCCTACCAAGACTCTCAGAACCACACTATATAAAAGTTACCCTACAGTTAGCAACATATCCCCTGAAAGTATGGGAGTCTGATTGGTTATTTTAATAATGTTATTACCCCTAGTTGTAAAATTTAAATTCATGTTTCTGTTTTATCAAAGCTGTAGATACTTGTGAGTCTTACTTTGGGGGAAGATAAGGGGGGTGGTAATTAGGTTTTTATTTATTTATTTATAATGGAGGTACTGGGGATTAACCCAGGACCTCGTATATGCTAAGCATGCACTCTACCACTAAGTTATACCCTCCTTCTCTGAGCTATACCCTGCCCCATTGTGAGTCTTATTTTGAAAGAAGAGGTTTGAAATTTTGTGGGCTTTTTTCCCCCATCATTCAAAAGATAAAGTAAAATCCATAGATAGGTCGAATTCCTTATTTAGACAGAGAATTAAGATTCCTTGTCTCTTAAATTAACAACTGTTTGAGGGCTGAGTGATTAAGCTGAGGTGGGGGTGTATGCTGACAGAGGTGAGATTTACCTCCATCTGGGGCTCAGAGGGAAGGCTGTCTGAGACCCTCTGTCCCAGTTGCTGGTTGTTACTGACGGTGGATCCACACGGCCCAGTTTTGGTGTTTGTTTTTTGTTTTGTCTTTTGTTTTTAATGATGTGAGGAAGTCTACAAGCCTTCGAACTTGAGGATGGGTGGTTGAATTCCAAAATTCCGTGTTTCTGGTGTGATAGTTCACTTGATTAGAAACCTTAGTCTGATAAAAGGCAGGCAACAGGTTTCTTTCTTTGCACAAAGTGAGGGTCCAGCCAGGGAGGTTCTATTTTTGCAGAGTGAGTGGACAACAGCGGACCTCCAGGAGCTCTGGAGACAAACCGCAGGCCTCCCCAGATACGTTGCTTAGTAACAGAGCCCTGCCACCCACCCTCGTGGATGAATATGCGATGTGCCGATCTGGTTCCCTGAAGCTCACTCGGCTTCTATTGTGAAACTTCTAGTAGAATGGTCCTCTGCAAGGCCATCTTCTACCTGCCTGGTTCAGAGTTCGCTCTCTCTTTCCATTCTTTCTCTGGGCAAAAAAAGATGGACATAACCTCCACTTTGCCCAAGCGTTTGATGAAATTCTGATCATGTTTTCTTCCCTGAATTGAAAGACAGGGAATGGGTTATCCGAGTGAAACTCACAAGTTCTAAATGTGGTAGTGGCCACAAGTGGGACTTCTATAGAGGAAAAAAGAGGGTAGAAATTGGGAATTACTTTTAGAGGCTGCAGAGCATGCTGGTTAAGCAGCACTGCTGGAGAGTATCCCGTTTCTACTCATTTGCCGAACCACAAGTAAGCACTAAGCACTTACCTAGTCTCTGTGCTTCAGTTTTATCATCTGGAAAAAGGAGATAACATTGATAACGCAGGAGTAGAGCACTGCACACTTCATGTTCAAATTCCTCTCTGCCTTTTTCCTTCTCTTCTGAAATTTTATTGTCTAGGGGTTCTACGGGAGTTCTAGTCTTTAATTTTGGAAATATACCACTGAAACAAATCCCAGTGAGATAAGAAAATGAAGAGAAAGTCATTTCTGATAAACTGGTGAATTGAGAACAAACAAAACATAACACCAGTCTAACTCCTCTGTTCAATACAGAAGATCGTATAAAATGCTATAATCCTGTTGGCTTTTGTTTGACAAATATTCCTTTAAAAACATCCAGGCATCAAAATGATTGCTAACTCTTCTGAACTTTCATTGAAGTAATCCCACAAAGTCTGCAGTTGTGACTAGCTGTCTTACTTAAAATTTGTTGACCTGATAACTTAAGCGGACACCTCTGTTTTCTTAAAGGTATTAAATAACTTATGAGAAGTCTTTGTTTTGTGAGAGTAAGAATTTAGCAATTTCTTTTTTCCCCTTTGTGCATAAATATAAACAGAATCCTTTATTCTCTTGGATTGTTTATTAAAACACAGATTCTTTAAGGTCTTTGTCTTGTTTCCATTAACAAATAAAAATTGCATTGTAAAGTACAGGACAAAACATAGTGGAAATGCCTCTAAATGAACCTGCCTTCTTCTGCCTTCTCACCCCCATTTTTTCTGAACCATCTCAAAGTGTCTGCTGAGAACACATTTATCATACTGTGGGAAAGCAGGAGCACTGAGGAATTATGTTCTTGCAGCTTCTGCCCATTTTATTTGTAGAAAGCCACAGAACTGGTGCATCCAGCATGTAATTTTTAATTGATTTATTACTTTACTTAATGAAGTTGTAGGGGAGCAAAATTCACCACCCCACATTGTGTCTCTTTGGCATAAGGATTAGTTTTGTCTGAATATTTTTAAGACCCAAAAGTCTCAGGAAGAACTTCTGACCTTCCCCCAACTGCCTACCAGAATGTAGATAGAGGATGAGTTCCAGGAAAGGAGCTATCACCATACAGGACTACAGTCTGCACAAGGTGTGATAGGCAGGGAGGAACCTCGCAGAGTCTGTCAGTTAAAAGCCCTCTCTGTGTCCCAATGTCTTTGCACAGCTCAGCAAACTGTTTTGTTTGTTTAACAAACATTTGCTTTTCCATCTCCATGTAAATTACCTACCTCCCCTTTGAAGTTCCAAACCCCTACCCCCAACTTCCTCTTTTGTCCTTAGCTGAAGGCAGTGTTGAAGGTGAGCGGTTCACTCATTTTGATGAGTTAGTCTGCCTGTGTCACTTGTATAACAAAGAATTATTCCCTGTCATTTTTCTATTGACTTTGTTCATTAAATCTGATTTTAATTTTCCCAGTGTCAGAAATGTCTGTACTTCATTGTGTAACTCTTAGGATTCTCAACTTTTGGTTGAGATCATAGATTTTACTGAATGTTTTGTTTTTGTATGTATCCTCACTGAAATGTTAGACTTTATTAATTCTCTTCTCCTGATGACTTTTGATTTGGTTTGCTGTCCTTTGTTTAATTTTGACAGATGAATTATGTATGTATGTGTGTGTGTATGTATGTATGTATGTCTGTATTTAGGCTTAAACAACAGAACTTTATTATCATAGTTCTGGAGGCTAGAAGTCTGAGATTATGATGTTTGTTAGCAGCAAAAGAATAGGAAGCTAACTAACAAGACAGCTTCCCTGATGCTAAAGCTGTTTGCTCATTCATTCTGACTTAAAATTCTTGCAACTTGTTTTTCTCTCTTTTCTCTGACAAGTCCCCGTCTCTGCTTCACTTGCTCAACTGCTTTTGCTAAACAGCCCCCAGCCTTCCCATTATACTCTCCACTCCCTATACATTCTTTATCCAGAATAATTTATCCTTTAACCCAGAAGCTGTGTTTCAGGAAGGGGGTCACAGGCTGATAGCTTCAAAAGAATGAACAGATACTCTGGAGTTTCTCTTGATGGCAGATGTATTCATCAAGATTAAAAAAAAAATACAGCATCCGGAAAAACACCCTGATTGTTGTCACCTTTCTGCCCAATCTGGCTTTTCTGTAAAACCTCAGGACACCAACCCCAAGATGGACTCACAGTCACTAAGGCACTAGCCTGCTATGACTCCCCTTTGCCTGGCAAAGCAATAAAGTTGTCCTTTCCCAATTGTCCCCGAACCCTGCTTCCAGTCTCAATTTGGCTATTGGGGTTCAGAGGCCAAGTTTTCAGCAACAGCAGGATAGACTTTATCTGAGAGCTGTGAGGGAAAAATCTGTTCCCCCTCTTTTTGGTTTGCAGATGGCTGTCTTCTCACTGCATCTTCTCTCCTGTTTCCGTGTCCACACTTTCCATTTTCATAGTTTCACCTGTCATACTGAATTAGGTTCCACTCTAATAACCTTACTTTAACTTGATTACCTCTGTAAAGACTCTATCTCCAAATGAGGTCACACTGATGTAGATTAGGACTTCAATATATAAGTTTTGAGAGGGGGATGGGTAGAGCACATGCTTGGCATGTACAATGTCCTAGGTTCAATCCCCAGCACCTCTATCTCCAGGACCTCCATCAAAAAAAAAAAAAAAAAAAAAAAAACGACTGGAATAAGTTTTAAGGGAACACAGTTCATCCTATAGCAATACTTTTTTTCTCTTAGAACTTCTAAGCTACTCTTTTCTGATGTTGACTGTAGCTATGAAGAAGTTTGAAGCCAGCCCGATTTTCCCCCTTATGTATAATTTGCTTTTTTTTCCTAATCACCCAGAAAGTCCATCTTGACTTGAAATCATTTTACCAGAATATGTTTTGAATTTATTTATCTTTATAATATTTTTCCTGGGACACAGTTTGCCTTTTTGATTTTCAGACTAGTTTTTATTTCAGGGTTTCTTTTTTCCTGTTAATAAGTATTTTTCTTGTTAAAGCTTTGAAAAAAAAATTATTCCTGTTCTGTTTCTTCTTCTGAATCAATAATTATGCATATGTTAGATCTCCTTTTGACTTCCACGTCTGTCATCTCTGAGGTATTTTTTTTTAATCATGGTATCATTTTTATGTTGTTTTGGATGCCTTTTCAAGACTAACTACTACAATTATGACTATATTTTCCCTTTTATTCTGTCTACTTTTTAGTATGACTAAACAGGCTATCTTTATTTTATCTTCTTTTTAATCCAAAGCTCTGCCATTTTGCTTATATCATTATCCGTACATGTTTTCTGTTGGCTCAAAATCTCTCTTTTGACTTCTCTTTTATAGATCACATTATTATAATTTCTTTAAGATTGAAAAGAACTATATTTATCCGAACTCCTCCACTATTTTCTTGATCTTTCTTTGATAAAGTTGGAGAGGTTGAGAAGAGACAGTATCCATGCTTAGGTTACTTGCTTCTTCTTTCTATCTTTACTAATCTTTAAGTGAGGCCAGCTATTTGTCAAAATACAAGGTGGGAGGAACAGGCTGTTGTCTCGTGCATCCTACCAGCATGTCTGTTATGTCTCCTGTTGGAGATGCTCTTGCCCCAGTTTTTAGCATTATGGAGGTCATTTTGGCTCCCACTGGAGTCCCTTTTTCCAGTTTCCTGTGTTGGGATGTAGTCATTGCTACTTCCCCTTCCGCTTTCACCCTGCTTCACCTCTAGCAGCGTTCCGCGGTAGATTACTGGTTTATTATAAAAGGGTACAGCTCAGGCCCAACCAGCTGGGAGAGAAGCATGGGGCAGGGGACCATGAAAGAGTATGGAGTGCCCCTGCCCTCTCCAGGTGCGCCATTCTCCCCGCATCACCAAGCGTTCACCAACCTTTATTTTTAATCTTTTTTTCCCTTAGTAATAATAGCATTTAAAACCTACAGAAAAACAGTTTTCTCTATGTGCCACATAGTTTGCTGAAAATTGTTCTTCTTTTCACTATTCTTTCTTTCTTTTGGCATTTACTATTTATTATTGGCTTTGTGCCCTAATTAATCACCATATTCATTGTTTTCTAAATTGTTTTTTTTTTTTTCAATTTTCTCTTTGACATAAGGGTGATCTAAGAGGATGTTTCTTCATTTTCAAGTAAAGCTTTTGGTAATCACCTTATTTTTTCTTATCATTTTCTATTTATTAATGGAACATTTTTTAAAAGCTAATATACTTTGTGACCAAGTATATGATGTCATGTACAAATGTTTCATGGACATAAGAAAAACAAACCAAAAAACCCTACTTTTTTATTCTAAAACACATTTCTCCCCACATTTGGATGTTTCTGGAGTTGAGATGCATCTCTTTATGGCTGTCAGTCCATAGCAATGGTCATGTGTAAAACACTCAGTTTACACATTTCAGTAAGATCAAGAAGCCAAGACAGCACCGGCATCAAAGTGTCTTAGAGCAGAGGAAAGCCATCATATTCTCTCTTTGAGTGATGTAAGATTCTTTTTCTATGTCCTGGGTTTCTTTCTTTCTACTGTATCTGTCATCTATCTATCTATCTATCTATCTATCTATCTATCTATCTATCTATCTATGATTGTGACAGAGATATATTGAAATCTCCAGTCATAATTGTGTTTTATCAAACTTAGTGAATGACTAAAAATTTTATGTATTTAGATAGCTACTATGTAGTTTGATGTCTCCATATTTATGAATGTTTCATTTTTTCATAAAATTTGCCTATTATTATCATTCTTAACCTTAAATTTTATCTTTGCCCATCCTTCTATTTTCCACCTTTCTTTACTGTGCCCCTTGGAGACAACTTTTGTTTTCTAGCCCAAGCCACCAGTCTGTGTGCTTTAACGGAAGAAGAATACTGGAAGGAGAAGATAATCCATTCACATTTTCTGCAACACCTGTGACTTATTTTGTTGTTACCTGTTTTATATTCTTGTTTCCTTTTTTAACTTTTTCTTTTTGGAGGAGAGGGGGTTAGGTTTATTTATTTGTTTTTTGATGGAAGTACTGGGGATTGAACTCAAGACCTTGTGCACGCTAAGCATGTGGTCTGCCACTGAACTATACCCTTCCTCCTTTTTAACTTTTTTTCCTTTTCTTCTATTTTTTTTTTTGTTTGTATAGATTCATCTCATTCGTTCTCTCAAAGATCAGTTGTGTGTTTCCATCTTTTCCATTGTTCATAAGACCGCTCTCAAGACAGAGATATATGAATATATGTCTCTCCCCATAGAGCTGCATTAGCCCAAATTACTTCCTACATCAACTAGATGAGATCTCTGGATGAGATCTCTGGAACACTTCCTTCTTCCTTCCTCTTTTTCTCTTTCCTTCTCTGCTGATGAGACTTTTTGGAATGATTTTTCTTTGCCCTTTCGCAGACTTCTTCAATCCTTAACGTCTCACAAGTCATTATTTAAAACTTTCATTCCAAAAGAGTCTATATTTATTGAGAGTCAGGGAGGGTTCAGCCTACCTCTTTAGCACCTTCTTGAACTTTTTAATATTCATAAACAAAACTGCAATTGCAGGAATTTTTCATGCAATCTTAGTGATGTGTTATTTTTTATTAACTTTATAAAGTGAAATGGGAAGCTTTTTGATTTTTATATGATTTGGAATACTTTGAATAATAGCAAACAACTTATAAGAACTCACTTAAAAAACATCTGGTCTTAAAACTGGTGCCTTTTGAAATTAACAGTCTTTCTAATTAAGTTTTTTGTTATTTTTGAGGCATTCTATCCTCTTGGGTCAAATTTTTGTCATTTCTGCTTTACTAAGATTTTTTTTCTAAATTTTCAAATTTCATTGTCAAAGAGTTAATTTTTTAAACTAGTGTATATTTAGTGATAATATGTGCCAGGCTCTATCTATGCAATGAACAATAGAATGAAAAACAGTCCCATACCCTCATAGTTATATTTAGTCAAGTGGAGGCAGAAAGAAAGCAATCATGTCATTGTGTAAGTGTGCAAGGGTGTTTGTTTTTTCATCACATAGTTAAGTGACAGTGTTCTTTCCACAAATATTGAATTATACAGTATATATTGCATAGTTTTATTAATGACAAATGTCAATTTTCTCTAATTGTGTAATATGGGGTAAAATTTTACACTTTTACAAGCTTACACTTGGATAACAGGAAAGAATAACATATCTTTAGTAAATCATTAATTTCTGTGAATCTTATGATTGGTTTATATTCTTAATCTATAAGCAACAGACCCCAGTGAAAGCATCATGGTGGTGATATTATTAAAGGATCTGAGGAATGCATATGTAGATGAAGCATTACAGAATAAATAATTTAAGGTTTAGCACTATTTTTTACAACTATATGTGCCTGTTAAGTGTATTAATAAAGTTTAAATTCATTTAAATGAAAAGAAAAAAATTATTTGATCACCAGGCAAAGTGGTGTCAAGCCTTCAGAAGCTTCCCAACTCCCTGCCAAATTTTCATTAAAAAAACAAAAAGAAAAGAAAAGATCCTAAACAATCTGTATTATCAGATGGCTGAGAATAAAAGGTGGCTATAGATTGTCATACGTAGTGGCAAGTAGATGATGACTCCCCTTTCAAAAGGAGAAAAACAAAACTAGACTCAGATTTAAGTAGAAAAATAGCCCCATAAAATGGATACGTATAAATTTTTTAAAAAGTCTGTAAATATATCATTAAAGTATTTAGCAATCCACAAAACAAAACAAAAAAATCTATATCACAAAGGAGTACTTCTGTGATCTTGCCAGTCTTGAATTTAAATATAATTTTTTCAATGGAAACAGAATCAACTGATTTTATGCTCTTTGGAGAAGAAATGTGTATAGAAAAGGTGGATGATCTGTCTGGCCAAGATCAGGAGAAAATCAAAGATCTTGGAAATACTCCAAACACAGTAGAGTTAAAAAGCCCCATGACACAGCTTATTCCTTCACATTCCATGGCAAATTTATCACCACTGTGAACTTTATATCTAATTCCACTCTGTTTTTATGGAAATTAATAATGAGCATTGTGTTCCAAGAAAACTTAATGAAGATGAAAGCACATATCCAGATATTACTTTCAAATTTGCAGGATAAAGAAAAGATACAAGAAGCATCCAGGCAAATTAATTGAGTTATCCTCCAGTAATGAAATTTCAAAAAATTACCCCTTTGTAACTCTAAACACAGTAAAATAATAGCATAATACCAACAGAGCTTTCAAGGAAATACATGATTCTAAAGTTCAAAACACTCATGAAGGCAACTGCACACAGAATGGTTGCAGAAACCATTTTCTTCTTCTCTCTTTTGAATAGAACTCTCTATTTCTGCATCAGTACAGAGCCACGTGGAATAGACAATGTACCTAGCAGCCCCCACTGAGTTGCTATGGACTTTTGACTAAGTATAGGTCAACTGGATAAAAGGAGAATTGGTATGTGTTATTTCCAGAAAGTGAACCTAAAAGAAGAAGTATATATACTCTTTCTGCTCTTTCTTAATGTCTTCTCTCTGTAACGCAGACATAATCTTTGTGTTTTCAGCAGCCATCTTGGATCATAAATGGAAATTATGACTGAGGACGGCAGAGAAACAAGACAAAATGAACTGGGGTCTGTAACGATTTTGGTACCAGTCTTGAACTGTTTTCCTCTGAAGTTGGTTTATATAAGAAGCACATAAACTTCCATCTTACTTAAGCCATTTTTATTTTTGTTTTCTATTCTATGCAGTTGAAACTAATTCTGAGACAGCAATAAAAATTTATTCTTAGCTATAAAACAGTAATAAAAACTACTGGTTGCACACTCTGATACAAAAGCTCAAGTCTTTCTTTTATCACCCTGATTTTTCTCTCATCCAACCTGTTTCTTCCTGTTCTTCACAGTATTTAGTTACGTAGTAACTAATCAACAATATGCTCATTTATAAAGGAATGAACAAAGGATATCTCGTCCCTAATGAACACAGAGAGACACATGCTTCCATTATGAATAAGGATTTGAATAATTCAGTTGAAATTTAAAAATTGAAATCAAATTGTGTCCTTAAAGTAATATTTTTAAAAGGAATGTTAACTTGCAAAAATAAATTTTTATATTCCCTGCTTCCCTCTCAAGAGATAATCTTGAAAATAAAAAGTGAAATTAGAGAGATGATAACAAAACATTGACTCTTGAAAAGAAAAAGTGAAATTAGAGAAATGATATCAAAACATTGACTCTTTTGTTCACAGCACAGGACACCTGGGATCCATGAATCATGGCCACAGGAAAGCAGGTTCTTGCTTACCAGAAAAAAATTCAGAATTACAAGGAAATGTTGCAATAGCTATATATATATATATGAATCAAAAAGTAGTTATCCATTTAGAACAACAGAGAGTTCACAGAAGAAATAAAAACAGAAATCATTTTGTAAAAATAATAAATGAGATTTTAAAAGGCTATCTTCCTTTTGTCTTTATTTTACATTTTGAGAAAAAACTTAGAATATATAAAAGTATAAAATAATAAATATAACAAACACTCATGTACCCATAACTTCAAATTAGGTAGATTAAATTTTTGGTCAAACGTTTCAAATTTTTTCCTTTTTAATAAAATAAATAAAACATTACGGGTAAAGTTGAAGCACTCTCTAACTCCTACTCATTTCTATTTCTATTTGTCTTTTGTGTTCCTTACATCGTAAGTCCTTATCCTCTGACTCTAGCTATAAAGATTTTAATATACATGAAAGTATTCATGAACTACATATATATCTTTTTTGGACTTATTATTTTAAATTACATGTATTTTGTCCTTGTGACATGTCCTCTTTTTTGCTTTCAACATTACATTTTTCATAGGTATATATGACAAGAGTATATATTGTGCTTAGGGATTCTATTTTTCAATAATGGTGGCCTAAGTCATTTGGACTTTTCACCCTCTAAAAAGCAACCAAAGACAACTGGGTTAAAAAAATTAAAAATTATCTTAAAATCCATTGATGAGCCAACAGGACAGAGTGGAAATTGCCAGAGAAAATTCTAGGAGAAAAACTGAACCCAGAAAAGAAAGGGAGGATATCATTAACAAAATTAAATTTGCCCTGGGGGCATTTCCCAGAAGTGGTCCCAGCACTGCCTTGAACAAGCAAAGGAGTCCACCCTCAGGCTTAGAATGAACCAAAAGTTAATCGGCCTTTTCTGAACCCAAACCCAGAGGACTGCAGAGAAGGTTGCCAGAGTTTTGAATCAAGCAGAAGAAATTTAAAAGGAATAGAAATATAAAAACTTAACCCTGAGCATTTGTGGCCACTTCCCAATCATTGTGAGGATTCACAGCCCAAGTTTCCATGACCTGGGTGTGTCAGGAAATGTCACGCTCTAAATATGACTCTTAAATCATGCAGTGCCCAAACGATACTGGCAAATACATCTGATAGGTGAAAAATTATCTCTGGAGGGAAGTATCTCCACCCTATGCTTTGGGGAATCCCAACAAGTCATTTTACAGAGAGGAATGAGCAGCACACTCAAAGGCAACCAAGTACAGAAGGAGATAAGCCCTCCTGAATGAAAAGCTGAAGAAATAAGTGAAAGAATGACCGGGTGACTAGGAGGCAAAGAAACAATTCAGGCTTGAGAATTCTATTTAGCAAATTACTTGGTGGTGGCAACTGTCCCATGGTGTGCACTAGAAGCAAATAGACCAGAAGCCTACTGGGTTTTTGAGAGGATCGCATAGTCAGAGAGATTAAGAACATGGACTTAGAAGGATTTTGACCATTCAAGCTTTTGGGTGCCCCATATTTCATGTGCAGGAAGAGGGCTTCAAAAGCTGTACATTCCCCGAGGAGAACATAGACCCTGACCTCCATTCATGGTCATTCTGAAGTGGGCATGGAGGGAAATGAACAAGGAAGAGCCTCCCTGGGGCAGATCCACAACACCAGTGACAAATGGTGTTGACTACAATGAGACTTAGAACAATACGGAAATCAAAGTGAGAGCAGAGCATACAGGGTTCCTAAGCCCTTACTGATGTCCCGCAGAGAGAGATGTTTGGGCCAGCCGAGCAAAAACCCTGTGAAAGGTAATTTAACATAAGAAATCTTACTCTAGCACCACTTCACACATTTATAGGTTGGTCTAGTGGAGAGTATGGAACACCAGTATGACAAAGGGTTTCATAATTCTTTTTGAAATATCTATCTATTCTTAATCGCCTCCTCTTCGGGTAAACCAGGCTTCTTTGTGTCCATGCCATCCAAATCTGTTCAAAAAGATAAAACCATCTGCTAGGTATTACCTTCATCCTTTCAGAGGTCTTAATAAAGTGTGATGACAACACCCTTGCATTGGTCTTTGACGCAAGGCTATGTCTTAGATTCACTCTAAATTCAAGTTTTCTTAACTTTAGCTTCTATTATTTGGAGAAGAGAACTAGTTCCATTTCCCTACCCTACAAGTTTTGGACATTCTGGGCTCTTTACATATTTTTTTCAATTCTATGTGCACACTGGCCAGTTAAAGACTGAAAGTATCTTTTGCCTCTTGTCAAATATAGAAATAGTAACCATTTATATTATAAAAATTCTGCCACAAACCCTCTTTGCTCAGCACCACAAGTTGAATGGGTACATATCTGTCTTCCAAATTATGTCAGGCGAGAGTGATATCTAATGTGTCACCACTTCAGGGTTGCTATGTTTCCAGCCTCCTTTAATAGATGCATGTTTTAGGGTTTTTTACAGCAGAAACCTGCTAAGTATAAATTTCTTAGTCAATCTTTGCTGTAATAATAACTCCAAATCTTAGTGGCTTACAAAGCCAACTGTTTCCCTTTCTTTTAAGTTGCAAAGCAGGAGGCTGGATGGGGTTTTGCTAGGATTAGCTCCAGGCTTCAGGTCTGGCTCCAGTTTGTTCCCAAGCCTTGGCTCATGCAGATACCCAGCGCATCTTCATCTCACGGTTGATAATATGATCAGAAGAGGCCATGCCAAATCAAGTAAGGCATTTAAAATGCCTGCTTCCATTATGTTTGTTAACATTCTGCTGGCCAAGTCATACAGCCTCCCTCAGCATCAGTGGAGTGGGGAAGTTCATTATGCCTCTTATAGCGGGAGGTACTGAAAAGCCACCTAGCAAAGGGTGTCCAGGTAAAGTCTGTGAAATGGAAGGGGTGAGGAGTTACGACATTAATACAGTCTACAGGAGAATGAAACAAAAACGAAAATCCACTTTTAAAAATTTACCGCCTCTCTGACAGGTGTTCCCAGCATCCCTCTCTGACGAGGGGCATCCTCTCCTCTGAGGGTGTTCCCGTCATTCTTCTCTGACAGCCTGTTCTCAGCATTCCTTTCTCTGATGGCATGTTCCCTGCAATCTTCTCTCTGACAGGTGTTCCCAGGTTCCCAGCAGGACACAGCCAGCCCCATACAGGCACCACCTTCTTCTAGCGCCTTCTTCTAAATAACGATCAACTTTTCAGTTCAAAGGTCTTTTCCAGGGCAGCTCAGTCTCTGGTTTCCTCCTTAAAATGACTCTCAACATGTAAATCTACAATAATCTCAAAATAAAAACTTTAATTTAAAAAATAGAGTATTTGTTAAATATGTACATGTTGAAGCGTATCAAATTTAGTATTTATCTAAAGGATATTGGATATGCTCTGATGCACTATGCAGAATTTGTTATTGCTTCACTTTATCTAGCAACTTTTATAAATTGTATTTTAAGGTGTTAAATACACATTGGGAATCTTCAACTAAAAAGTAAAATAATAATAAAAAAAAAAAGGAGTGTTCAGAAATTTTGAGGGAGAAGTCCCTACTTGCTGGTATATTAAGACAGGCTATCTTTTTTAAAAAATTGCAAATCACAAATGCAAAATGTGAAAAAATGGAATGTTAGAAGAGACTGCCAATAGAAGTCAACATTTACACAAGAATTCACTATGGATGAGATTCTTTTTAATAAAAAACTACGATAAAAACACCAAAATAAATATTTGGGGGAAATTAATGAAGGATAAACATGCATTCATAACTAAACTAAAACAACAGTCAGGTGCGAAGCCCAGACTGTCAAATATGAAACAACTAGAAATCTTAGAAGTGGACAATGTAGTCATTTAAAATTGCAATTTCAATTAATTATATTACCTTTATAGTGGATACAGGTTACGACAGAATCAGTGGGTTGGTAAACCATAATTTATAGAAAAGAAAAAGAAATAGATTAACACAAAAATAATTAAGACTTGTGGAACATTGCATTAGTCACATTTCAGTGCAGAAAACAGAAATCTCTCTGTTTCAAAAAAATAAAGAAAGAAGAGCTGGGAAGACCAGAAGTCAGAGAAACATTTTTGGACTGTTAACTCCAAGGCCACATCACTGAAGTCATGATCTGGAGGTCAGATCTATCTTTCACGGTAGATTTTTATTCTCATGAAGTTGATGACTAGATAGAGGAAAGTGGAAAAGAGCCACCACAAACATTTACCTCTGTCTGCGCTTAGCTTTCTGAAAGTAGAAGCAGTAGCAGGAATTTGGACTGTGCCCGAATTCTGACCTCCAAATACTGTAGGACAGCTTTTACACGATAGCCGTAATTTCTCTCCAGACTCTCAGCTTCAATGGAGTCTGAGAAATTCAATCTTTAGTTTTCTGACCTCTTTTTAAAAATAACAACTGTGAAAAGAGGGCTAAGAGAGGAAATATATATATATGTAAATTATATATAAAATAAAAATTATATATAATATGTATGAGGATCAGTTTCTTAAAAAATCCCTGCTGGGATTATAGATTAATGTGTGTAAAAGTGACATCTTAACATTATGCCTTTTAATTCACGAAGTGATATATCATTTGTTTAAGTTTATAATTTCTCTCAGCAAACTTCTAGTTTTCTTTTTTTAAAATTTTTTTCCTACTTTTAAAAATTGAGGTATAGTCAGTTTACACTGTTGGGTCAGTTTCTGGTGTGCAGCATGTTTCAGTCATACACATATATACATAGATTCCTTTTCATATTCTTTTTCATCATAGGTTACTACAAGATATTGAATACAGTTCCCTGTGCTATACAATAGAAATTTGTTGTTTATTTTATATATAGTAGTTAATATCTTCAGATCTTGGACTCCCAACTTATCCCTTTTCCCCACAACCATAAATTTGTTTTCTATGTCTGTGAGTCTGTTTCTGTTTTGTAAATAAGTTAATTTGTGCCGTTTTTGTAGATTCCACATATAAGTGATATCATATGGTATTTTTCTTTCTCTTTCTGGCTTACTTTACTTAGTTTGACAATCTCCAGGTCCATCCATGTTGCTGCAAATGGCATTTTAGTCTTTTTAATGGCTGAGTAGTAAGTATTCCACTGTATAAATATACCACATCTTTATCCAATCATCTGTCGATGGACATTTAGGTTGTTTCCATAAATAATGCTGCTATGAACACTGGGGTGCATGTATCCTTTTGAATTATAGTGTTCTCTGGATATATGCCCAGGAGTGGGACTGCTGGATCACATAGTAAGTCTATTTTTTAATTGTTTAAGAAATCTCCATGCTGTTTTCTGTAATGGCTGCATCAAGCTACATTCCCACCAACAGTGTTGGAGGGTTCTTCATTCTCCATACCCTCTCCAGCATTTATTATTTGTAGACTTTTTAATGATGACCATTCTGACAGGTGTGAGGTTGGAACCCTTAATTTCTGATGCCACAAGATGGTCCAGACTTATACTTTTTCTGTCATAGCACTGGAATCAGTCATTTTCTCCAAGCAACTCTGATTTCTTTTATTGGAAAAAGGTATTTAGAAATGTGGATCTGGAATCTCATTGCTTCTAGGCTTTCTGAGCAGACAGATTTTATACATATATTTTATATATATATATATATAATTAACACAAATCAGTGTCCAGAAAGTAGGTTGATTGCGATAGAAAGGAAATGAAAAAGGAATGTACAGTGGGTTTAAATTTGCAAACAAATCTCCGGTAAGGCAAAAATCTCTCTCATTGATCTCCCTCACTCCACATATTAGCTGGCCTGGACGTGAAGTTTGTGCCCTATATTTTTCACCATTGCTACTTGTAAACTAATATCCTTCCTTCCTCAACACAAAACTCTTTCCTTCGAATCTCATGTCACAGAATACACCACCCACTCCGTGTCTTCTTTTCTGCGGTGATCTTTAGGTGTCCAGGCCACTCCAAGCTTAATGATTACAATCTAGATTCATGAGTGCTCACGTCAGCTGGGCCCTTAGCACTGTCCACACTATCCAGTAATTTTATTAAATTTCTCTAGTCCTTTCCTTCTCTTCCTCTCTTCAAACACATAACATCTCTTCGTGTATCTCATTTTCATGATGACCTTGCTTTATAGGTCGCTGAGAAAAAATAGAAGAAATTTGAAGAAAATTTCCAGAAGCCACCACCATGGCAACCTCACCCTACCCGCAACGTGCCCTTAAATGCTACTTCTCTTCCTGTTAGCTCTGAATGATCTGCCCTGTCTGCTTCTCTCTAAGGCCAATCTTTCCACTTGTGAACTGATAAGAATTAAAACTTATTCTGCATGTCCTGTGAAGCTAGCACTACTCTAAGCACGTTATATTTACTCACCCACTTCATTCTCACAGCAATCCTCGACAGATGGAAAACCATTTTCTAGATAGAAACTAAGGTACAGAGAAAGAGGACTTCCTAGAGTCACACAGTGTTAAATGGCAGGACTCCAGAAGTCTGTCTCCAGAATCCATGCTCTTAATCAGCAGCTACACTGCTTCTTGGAATGGAGGCAATTACCTCTCACCTCCTCGGGGACTTTAGAAATTCTCTCCCCTTTCTCTCTTTGCATCATATCCATTCAGCATACAGCTTGATATAATTTTCCCCAAATTTTAAAATAAAACCTCTCTTGATGCCACATTGTCTTCCAGCAAACATCTTATTTCTCTGCCCTGACTTTTCTGCAACATTTCTCAAAAAAGTTGTCTGCATTCACCTGTATTTGCCATCTCCAATTTCTCTCCTCCCAGTCTTCCACTACAGTGGAAGAGCTTTGGTCAAAGCCACCAGTGACCTCCATATTGTAAGCCTGAATGTTGAATATTAGTCTTGATCTTGCTTTCTTCACCTGGGTTCTTTGAGACCTGCTCTCCAACTGATGACTCCCAAATATGCATCTCAAGCTAGACAGCTTCTCGAAGCTCCAGATTTGTATTTTTGATTATTTATACAACATGTCCACTTTGATGTCTAAAAGCACGTCAAACTTATCATGCCTAAAAACAAACTCCTGATCTTTCTGTTTCAAACATCTTCCTTAGCTCAGTAGGTGGCAACTTCCCCCTTACTGTTATTCAGGCTAAAAATCATGGTGTCATCTTAGCTCCTTTCTTTCTTTTCTAACAGCACACCTAATCATTTAACAAATCCTGCTAGCCCCAACTTCAAAATCTAACACTACATTTTCCATCACTTATCTCTGAATCCTTACCTCCCTTCCCCAGAAACTATCAGGGTGCTTGGCTTGGAGACTTTGAGATTGTTAGCAATATCTGTCTTTGTTGTCATTTACAGGAATCTCTCCTCCTGGTTTTGCTTCTACCTCCCGCCCCACAGTTTAGTCTATGATGAGAGGGTAGGATTTCAGAGAAGAAAAAGCAAGGAAAAGAGTTGTCTTTAAGCTTCATTAAGTCATCTGCTTCCATCTTGTCATGATGTTCCCCTGTGGCAAAGAAGACCAAAATCTGGCTACCTCTTGAAATTGAGAGAGGAAAAGCTATAGGGAAAAGAATTTAATATTTTAATAAATTACCCTACCAGAGTAAAAGAACAATTACTCTTTTAAAGAGAGTATGGGAGACTTGAGAGGGAAGTAGTGGCAGGGGAAGAAAGGAAAACACCACCACACCTTTCAACACTGAGGTACACAGAGTGAGAAAATGAACCAGCCACCACTGGCATCGGCTGCAAAGGAAGCACCAACTTTAGGGAAGAGGCTGTTTCCAATTTAGGCAAGGAAGTGGAGGGAACCTTCAAACTGGGTGGGTAGAAAATGAGGTATTTCCACTTTGGGCGTTAACCAAAAAAACAGTGTTAGGGTGTAATACGACAAAAACTAGTAACGTGCAAGTGTTCTGAGAAATTAGATAGTAATCATGGGTTACACATAAAATGCAAACTTCTGTGGTGAGCAAGTATAATTTCCTTCAACAAATAAGCATCAATCTTGAGTAAAGGCAATGCCATCTTTGCAATTAAACTGTCACATTACAGAAGAGCTTACCTTGGGAAAATATAAAACTATTCAACTTCATGATAACAGAAGACAAATTATAAGCCCTACAAGAAAATCCCATTACCCCTAACAGGCCTGTTTCTATTATTATTTTCTTCAAGGTAAACTGGCTGTTAAATACTTTTTCAGCTTTTACCATCATATAAATAATAAGATATAAAGGCTAACTCAATGTATGTCTTGTCAAAGTTCACTGTTTCCCCAATATCTAAAATTCTTGCTATTATAAACCTGTGATCATTGCTTCCAACTTTTAATTTAATCATGGTAGAATAAAATACTTGAAATTTAAAATTTTACTTTTACACTGATCACATGACATGCCATCACCCTCTCTCCAAGCCTTTCCTACTTTGAACTTGCTGCACTATTTTCAGCCCCTAATCCTGCCACGTGAACCTCACCTACTTGTCCTTTCTCAATTTGCACCGTGTCTTGAATGCCTCCCCCACCAATACTCACCCACTTAGTAAAGACAGCATAAACACTCCCTGTGTTCTGCACAAGTGATAACTATAACGCAACTCTACATTCTTTCTCTCAGTAAGTGTATCCTTTTGGTCTTCCTATGGTAGACAATAAGCAACTTGTGGGCAGATACTGTGTGGTAGTCATTTGATAACCTCAGCCCATAGCACATGGTAACCTGCACATAGTAGGCTCTCGGGTACTTTGCTGAGCAACTGAATCAGTGTTACCCTTGCCACTACCTCAGGAAGCCCCAGATTGAAACAGAGTAGGCAGAGCAGACCCTCGAATTTAACAAACGAATGAATTAGTAGGTGGATACGAATCTATTTGTAGAACTTTTAAGAAACTTAAAAGAACTTCCTCATGTTAGAAACTGTTGGGAAGTTACCAATTTCCTAATAATTTAGGAAATTAATAATTATCTTGTTAGTTGTGATGGTTGTGGTACTTAGGGGGGAAAAGTATCGTTAGAAATTTACAAACTTAAGAATTCATAGTGAAATGCCATGATGCAACAAAGTAGATGAAGCAACATGACATAATAATTATTGTCAAATTTAGTTATGTGTACATTGTAGTCTATTCCAACACTTCACATGCAAGATGACAAGAACATACAAAGAATCTGGAAATTAGTGTGATTGCCTTTAGGTAAATCAGTAATAAGTAATACATTAAAAGTAACTGAAAATTATTCTCACTAGGATAACCAACCAAAGGATAGCATTTAAACTGCTCATGGGAAGCAGGAAAGGACTCTCTTATTTACAAATAAATTACCTACATTTACGAAAATAAATTTCAAATACCACATGAGACAAACATGTGATCAATTATTTATTTCTATTTAGGGAAAATAAATTTTTCTTTACATATCTTCTTGAACTTTTCTTGGTATACATGTAAAACTAATGTGTTTGCTGACATAAATAAATATAAATTAATCTTAATATTATTATAAAAGAATAAAATTTATGATTTGGCTATGAACATCTCACTTCAGAAATATAGAATCTTTCCTTATATTAATATCATAATATCTCTGGGTACTTTTAAAGACATTAAGTCAACAAGATATCTTTTGCCCTTTCACAGGGCTCTTTTTCCAAAAAAAAATAGTCCTAAGAACAAAATTATAGCTGATCCATCTTACAGATAAGGGGTGAATTCACTATCTGGGCTAGTATGACAAGGAAAGAATTATTCTTTCATTCTGTACTCCTCCTTGGCTACCAACTAACCCAAGAAACTCAACACTCGTGTCATTAGCATGTCTTTTCTTTAAAATATTTTGCCAAATGATGCAAACTCATTTTAATGGAATAAGAAAAGATGAAAATGCCTTACAGTCAAGAAGAAATTACTTTATAATGTGGGTCATCTCTCTTTGGCAATTTTTCTTAGAAGAGACTAGTTTTAGTATTTTGTCTGTTTGTTTTCAATATCCAAATAATGTTTTTAAACTTTATTTCCTTTGTAAGTAAAAGTAACATTACAGATTTGGTGAAAAAAAAAATCCCTTTCTTCCTTTTCTTCTTGCTCCGATTCTAAGCATGAACAAATCTCTTTACTTCCCCACATTTTTAGGAAAGTAATCACTCTCAGTCTTGGGAGTTGTTCTATTTTCAAGAGTCTTAGGAGTGTTGAGAATGTGATTCCAGGACAGATTCGTTTCTCCTTGCTTCATGGACATTCCTATGCAATTGAAGACATTGAAGGCATGCAAAACAAAGAGCACTAACACATACACTGTATCCACTCCACCAGAAAGTTCTAAGAAACTAGAAATAATCTGTGGTCTTGTGTGCACTTTCTTCTTAACTCTTCTTTGGCTAAGTCAGCTAGCCAATGGTAGCTAGCATCACAAGCAAAACTGTCAGTGTTATACATGCATGTCCTGAAAGTTAAAAAAAAAAAAAAAAAGGTAAATCAAATTAATTTTATTTACTAGTGATATACATTAATTTTTTAGTTACTATGTGATAAACCATGAAAAAGAATTAATCGGTTAATTTGGCATGCAAAACAAATGCAAAGTTAGTTAGTTACAGAGTATGGACAACCTCAGCCAGCATGGAGTTTAGAGTTCAGTAGCTTTAGTAACATCAATGAAAATATGGCACTTAAGTTTTTAGTTTCTTGGGATTAAGCAGCCAAGTTAGAACCAACCCAGTTACTTTCATATTAAAAATCAATGAAAATCCACCAAAATAGAAGAAAGTTTCATCAAAAGAAGACACCTAGAAGGTTTCATAGATACATACACATTAAGTTACTTTTGCATAATAATTGGCACAACAATGTAAAAGATGTATCTCACAAGATCTACAAACATGACTTATAAAAGATATGTTAAAACAGATTTAATATTTCTTAAACACTGGAAACTCTAAAAGCCATCAAGCAGAAGGAGACGCAAATACAATTCAGGCCAATCATCTCAGGATGCAAACAGTCACAATGAAGGCATTCCTATTTGTAAGCCTGAATGTATTTCTGGGTTGTTTTTTTTTTTTCCCCCAAATTTGTAGCATTGTGAGCAGCCAATCATTACAATAAACGGAGTGCAAAATCCAGGATGAGATGATGAGCATATTGCTGAAGAGTGGAGGATGGATGACATGTCATACTAATGGAAGAGTCAATGTGTTAGTCCCTCATTCAACAAAGAGAAACAATTCTGACTATAATAGAGGGTTAAGTCTCTATTACCCTTAAATAGTCACCGATAAATCCTAAGCCAACTATACTGGTGGACATTTTGCAAGACACAGAAATGGGATTTTATAATACCATATACCTTTTAGAAATTACCAGAAGGTCTTCCTTCTGTGGCATCGTCAGTCACTTACATTTTGAAACCTAACATTAAGCGCTTTGTTGTTCTCACGAGTATCGTAAGAGCTGAGTAGCAGAGAAGGAAAACACTCATTGAATTATGAAGGTATAACTTCAATCAAAAAGCAATTATCAGCATTTGCTTACAATCACATTCTTCTTGTAAACTAAAATGTATCATACATACCCAACACTAAAAGATGTGAATAAATCCTTTGACAGGCAAGCACAAAGGATCACCAGGTGAAGGTACATTATCACCTTCAATCATTCACATCAAATTTTTAATTAAATCTGTATGAAACTGGGAGAATAAGCAGGAATGTATAAAGTTAGCTCTCATCCTTCACAGCTTCCAAAATAAGGCAAGTGGAGTGGTTTTAAGAGCACATGAAAAAGGCAAAGTTTTTCTTAGGGGTTCGCATGAATTTCCCGATTCAGAAATAGAAGAATTAGATTTGCTGCAAAACCCAATGAAATACGAAACAAATATTCTCTCCTACATTTCAGCACTTTTCATCCTATTAAAAATATCATGGCCAATTATTTTACCAAAAAGTATCTAAAAAAACTGATGCTAGCCACGGGAGAGCCTCTTGTAAACTCATCACACTCCACCTCCTCTCACCTATTAAGCCCCAAAGCACTGGCTTTCGAAAGTAAATTGATAATGCTCCAATTCCAAAGGAGAGCTGGAAAAAACATAAGAAAGTACACAAGACTGGTGGTTTACTCTTTTTTCCAGAGTATTTTTCCTGAAGCATCTGTGCCAACTTAATTCACTTCATATGATTTAGAATTTCTGTTCGTTTTTGCTGGGCTCTAAACCACAGTCTTAAAAAGTTTCTGAAAAAATCTGAAGAGAAAAGTTATATTTTTTCTACATTTGCTGTTACAGCATTTAGAATATTTTATTGGCCATAAACAAATATTTGTAAAAACTATTTAGAAAAAACCAGGACGTAATGGTCAAATATTTTAGTAAAAGATGGAACCATTGAGTAATTTAAAGAACGTTTACATACTTTAGCTTATAATGAGCTTAAATAATATTATCAATTTAAAGAAAAGGGAAAGAGCGACGGAGAATAAAAAGCAGATCGCTTAAATCACCCAAAGACTTGAAACAGGCAATTTAGTAAGAGTATTAAAATATAGTTGTTCTTAATAAAATTAATACAAAAATATAAGAAGCATTAGGGCACTTTGGAAAGAGATCAAGCTTGTGTGAACTCCACAGTTCGTTTTCTGAACAATGAAATCTATAAAACAGAAAAAGGTCAATTTAAATAATACCCTGTTTGTCTACAGGATACATCAGAGCCAACCACGACATCATATTTAACACATGTATTCAGTGCAGATCAGATGCTTCAGATACTGACTTTTGTGTACGTATGTTGCCGTTTCACCACGAGTCCTTACCATGCATGTGTCAAGTAAAGTTCTAACCTCTTTACAGGTGGCAATTCATTTGATCTCATGAAGCAGATACTACAAAGTAGGGACTGTATTTCCCCCCATTTGACAAATGAGAAAACTGAGAAGTTAAGCTGCTGACAGTCACATGGCATGTAAACAGTAGACCCAGAACTGGAATCAAGCAGTCACGTTCCAGACCCTCCTCTCTTAACCACTGAGCCGATTTTGAACAGACTGGCATCTACTAATAAATACAACTCAGAAAAAGCTCTAGTCACAGGCGACTTAGCCATATGTTAGAGGTTCTTTTCCTAGAATCTTTTGCGTCTGTTCAACACACAGACACTATCATAAATTGTACTGAACCGGGAAAAAGGTGAGTTGATTAATAGATTGCAAAATGAGACTCTGGCTTTCAAATCACTGTCCTGAATGCCCTTATACATATTGAGAAATTTAAAAAAAAAATTTTAAATATATCAATTCTGCTCACCCAGGATAGTAATTATACACAAAAGGAATAAAGAAAGAGAATGTCAAAAAATACAATGAAGCTAAGAAAGTAATCTACTGGTACAGTGGCAAGTTTTACTGGAAAGAAGATAAGAAATTTTTTTAAATCATCAGAATTTCTGCTCACCCTGATTTTCCATAGTCCCAGAAAGTTTTGACTAGAATTAGGATACCAATTAATATAGTAGCAGCAACAATTCCTTGAGAGGGAAAAAATTTGGTAAAACAGTTAATACAGAAACATGGGCAAAATCACATATACAGTGTAGTTTCATAATGACAAATATAGTGATTATGAAGCAAGATCAAGAAAAAAACAGGAAACATGATTTGTATTTTGTATCTGGCTTACTTATGTCACAAGTTTGACAATAAAAACTGCATGTTATTTATCCTGTTATCTTTCAAGGAAAAATGATATATTTAAAATGAAGTATCACGATGCTCAAATAAGACTGGACAGCTTTGAGAGGATTCTCCCATGTTTCAACCCCACCACGCTCCATTTTAAAGGCTTTGATCATTGATTATTTAAATCTAATGATTGCCTTATGTAATTTCAGCACGTGAAGGTGTCTTGGAGTTCACTCTCATTTTGTAGATTAGTAAACTGAGCCTCAGAAGTGTGAAGCTTACATGTGTGGTTAATGGGAAAGCCATTTACTTAGTTCATAGCAAAGATGACAGAAATGGTGGCCTTTTTCCATCCTCTCCTTTGAGCATGGAGAGTAAAACTCACTTTGCCGACAGAATATGTTTTCCAGAATTCAGTCCATTGCAGATAAAATTTCATTTGCGGAAGCTAATATTTACTTTCAAGATTAAATGTACTATTTTGAGTTGAACAACAGCAAATAATTGGTCAATAAGTTGATCAACATCAAAAATATTTTCTAGTGTATTTTTACACATAAACCTTTCTTTTCAAAACCACCCATTTGCCCTTTCCCCTCACCACCTTTGATCTCCCTTTTCTTCCCCACTTCACCCTCCAAAGTCCTTGAACTCTACTTTTGATCTGTACTACGAAGAAAATTATAGATGACACTAGAAAAGCAACTGAAGCTAATGTGATTAATAAGTCTATCTAGTTCCAAATGAGCAAAATACTGTAGATGTTGCACAACTGAACCACCGTATGGATACAAAGTTAAACACAGCTATTTCTACCACAGGTTTTACAGTATTTTACCCAATCAACTCCTTTAACTGATCCATTAGCACCATGAAATTAGTTTGGAAAGACTGTATTCCTAAAATAAATCATGATTCTTCAAGAATATGGGGTTTCTTTTTCTTTCACCACTTCCCATTAATCCCACCATTTTCAAATGTCGCAGAAAAAAAATCTCATTTTCAATTTGAATGATAAGTGAAGATAGAAAATTGTAAAGTGAATCAGAATACCTGGATGACAGAAATAAAAGCCTATTCTTAGGTCACTGGTCAGCACATATGGGTAATTCTAGAAGAAAAGTGTGTGAAGGTTGATATGTTAACAGAAAACCAGCGCAAAATACAGAAATACAAGAAATAGAATTCTAAGTAAAGGATTCCTCAGTAAATTAATGAGAGTATTAGTTCCCCAATTAGAAATAAAGAAAACTTTAAAGTACAAAGGCAGTAGTTTATGACCTTAAAAATCATCCAGCGGTGAATCAGTGTCAAGATTTACACAACCTGGGATAAGTGAAACTAGGAAATCATAAGTGAAATTATGATTATGATTCTAATGTTCTCAATTATTAATTGAAGAGCTCTTAGGTAGCAGAACTACATAATTTTAGAATATGTTTTCCTCCGAGTAAAAGGAGGTTTTTAGTAATGTTCCCCATTATGTAGAACTGTATTTACATAGTGCTTAAAACATGCAAAGCAGTTTGCCCCAGTTATCTTATTACATCCAATAACTAGCATGGTACTTGGTAAATACTCAGAAGTGTTTGGTAAATATTTATTAAATTGCACTGAATGACATTCTTTTTGCAAATGAGAAAACTGAGACCATAAAAGGATAAATCAAATAGTTTATCACCAGATGAAAAACCTATTTCTAACCCCAAGTTCAGGTCATGATTTTAACTGTTCATAATATTCTCAATAAACACACCTGAGATTATTCAAACAGAATTTATATTAGATGGGTATTACATTAATGTCTAGATGATCATCTCTATTCCTGAACAACCCAAGTCAGAATCTAAACACAAGATATGGTGTCATTAAGTGATGCTTGTCTCCTTTTCTGAAGAGAAGTGGATTCATCCTGGCACTTCAAAGAGCCTCGCTTATATAACCAACAAAGTGGAAATGTAGTCTACATACTATGAAAAACTAAGAAAGCTGGGAATAGGTTTTGTTCTTCTTTATAATCTTATTTAACATAAAAGGGACTGAGGTCTGTGGACAAGTGAAGTTACAAGGAAAGAGACTTTTGTAGAGAGAAAAAGAGTGCACTCGAGTAAATCTTAAATTTTTAGATTGTATAAATCAGGATTCAACACCTTTCCTCAGTAACATCCACAGGACCCTGGAATTGTCTTGCTGTTATCATTAGATTTTCTGTGCCTCTGTGATGCTTCAAAATTTTTAAGTAAGGGAAATTCACACACTTCTCTTTCCAGACTAAACAGATCACTGAAAAATTGCATGATTATCTGACTTCTTAACTCTGAATAATGTGTATTAGATAATTGAAGTGACTTTATAATGGGATTTAAGTTTGTCAGGCATCAAAATAGGTAATATGACACATTGAAGATCCCTGTATCAACAAATTATGCATTTCAAATCACCGCTGATGATTCAAGACTCTTGAAAGTGAGCTTCAATTTGGGCTGGTCTGTAACATACGCCATATTCAAGTAGATGTATAAAGCATAAGTAAATATGCATGTGGTATTTAAAGGATGCAGAAAAAGTATTTTAGCTATTTCACAAAGTATTCTTGAATTTTTTTCTTTAATATTCCTTCAATTGACCTAAACCTCATAAAGGACTTATGAATGTCACAATATAAGATTTCAGCAATGGAGAAAAAACAGTAATACTTATAAAGAATCAGGAGTATCTTAATTGTCAAATTTGAGTAGAGCCGTTCTAGGACATGAATCTTTCTATCCTTTCAAGGACCTAGTGCTAGAAAAACTACTCATCTGCCTCTATTTAAATGCCTAATAGCTGTGTGACCTTGAGCGAGTTAAAAATCTTGCAAAACCACAGTTCTCTCAGCTATAAAGTGGGACACGGCTACATGATAGAACTGTAGTGAGAAGTAAATGAAATAATGCATAGAAAATCTTCAGTACAATACTTGCCACACAGCAGATGTGCAAACATTACCCTAGTAAAGGCGTGGCCAGAGAGAATGATAAAATTACCAGAAACCCATCTTAGGATAAAAATAGTGACTGCATTCTATGAATTCTTTGAGCTAATATTTGTTCAATTTTTAGCATTATGCTAGTAGTTTTCACATCTATTATCTCATTAAGCTTCTGAGACTTTAAGCACAAATCATGATCTCCATCTCATAAATTAGAAAATTGGGACTCAGAGAGACTAAGTGAATCACTTGGGTTGAATTATTACTAAACGAAAAAAAAAAATCAATCCAGAATTCAAACCAAGGTCTGAGTCCAAAGCACAAGCCTTCCTTCCATAAGACATTGTAAACAAAAACAGAAGCAGAAAGCCCCACAACTACATGGAGAATGTATTTTTCAATGGGGGTTATATCATCCAAAAAGAGTGAAAAAATACTACTTTTTTATATATAAAGTACAGATATGCATATGGCATATAAGTAGATTTACAGTGTATCTGTAGTATTAATATTTCATGAGGATGACTAGGAAAAAAAATACCTAAAAAGCTCCTTGAGGAGGAAAGGGCAAGGATAAAAAAAAAAAAAAATTGTTTTTGAAAATCACTGATACAGACCCAGTAGACTTAGCTTTAAAATTCACAATGCAGGCTTCACTTAAACGGCAGATGAGGAAGTTCTAAGACTAGTCAGTCTCTCTTTCTTAGCAGAATTAAATAGGAAGAAAATTCAAATACTTGCAAAGTTCTAATATCATTTGTATCATTCATGTACCTTGCCGTATAATCAGTAAGAGAAATTTCCTCACAGTAGAGTTTGCTTATCTTTAAAATACGAAAACTGACCTCATTCACATAACAAATTTAAGAAATAAAGATAATATTCAGGTTTATATTTTATAAGTATAGGATCCCAAAGAAAAATATTGCCATATGACTGATTCAAGAGGGAAGGAATTCCTCTATTTCTGAGCACAAGCTGGAATTGCAACTAACATTAAGATAAGGAAGGTTTCTGGGAAATCACACACTTAAAGAATTTCAGAGAAAATAGTAAGCACCTCCACCCTTCACTGAATGCTGCTGAGCTGGTAAGAAAAAGCTCATCTATTAAATTTGTCACTGTTGTTAACAGTAAATCATTAAATCATGAGATTTTCATTTAGAATGCATTTCTTTTTATTTAAAATATAGAACGAACACAGTGAATTCCAACTGTTGGAATCTTTCCACATAAATCTCTTAGCTTAAAAAAAGTTTCATCTAAAAAATAAAAGGTTAAAAAAGTTCATTTAAAATATAAAAACTATAATAAATAATAATAAAAAATAATAAAGTACCTGCTTTCAGTTTTAGAGTCCCTTGGCTAATTCACGCATGTGTAAGATATCAGACTTCAGCTTATAAGTACTTACATCCAAATATACACTTTTTTATAAGTGTACTTTCTGTTAGACATTACTTATCAATATGCCAATTTTAGCTGTAATTGTTTCTCAACAGACATTTCTTTTACCATCTTCTTTAGGAGCTTATGAATCTTGTTAATGCATAACATCAAATAATATATTTATGAACAAAGAAAGGCTGGACCAAATGCTAGAAGGAATTGCAACACGGGTATTTGTTTTTGGCTTCATGTCTATAGCAACAGAATATTTCTTTAAAGATAACTTTGCTTTAAACCACTGATAAGGAAAGGAAAAGGGAGAGGATATAATCAAAGGTAGCATTCTCTTTGTTTTACTTGGGATAGGATGGAAATCTAGAAATGATCAAAATGTAGTGTATGATTAATTATAAAATATTTGAGGATAAAAACTGTATTGATAACGCTCTCCCTTTCTGATTTGTTAGCCACTAGAATGATGAATTGAGACAATAGGCATGTAATAATACTCGATTGATTGGCCAAATGATCTGAAGTTGTCCTAGAATTACCTTGGAACAAGAACATGGTTGGGAATACTTAGGAACATACCGAGTACCTAATGGTGTCCACAAAACATGTCGATAAAATGCATTTACCTGCTTTCTCTTTGGCCCCCGTAAACACTGCATTTTAATAGTATTCCTAAGACATTTAAAAGACAATATTCTTTTCCAGGAATATGGATGGTACATTCCACAGTAATAACAATTTCTTTTAACTGCTGGAGAGCCAAACTTACCAGATGCAATGATGCTAGCACCTAAAGGAGAAAAAAAAAGAAAAAATTACAAAAATAAAAATATTTTGCAGTCACTGATTTGCTAGCCATTTAATATATTTATAGATCAATCAGCTGTACTTGAAAGTTCAAAAGTAACTCAGACTTTCATAGCCAAAAGAAATAATTATAAACGAATTAATGAAAACAATTAGACATTATTAACATAATCAAGGAACAGGAATACCAGTGCCTAGATCTATTAAACAGTCAACATGATAAACATAAAATATGAAAAAAAGTTATTGAACACTGAAACAAACAGCCTGTAAATCTGGTTATATGACTTGATGGCAAGTCAAGGTTGTTGTAAGGCCTCGCTAGTGTTGACAAATGGAAGGTGCATGGTGTAAGCCACCATGTTACACAGTCAATAAGTAGCCACTATGACTTTGTAAATAAAAGCAAACAAAGGTATATAACATTTAAAGAATAAATTAATTGTACATAAAAGACAAATTTGATCCAGACATTGGTTGTATTTTTATCGTAATAATTGTTGACTCAGGTTCAAGTTAAATTTGTTAAATTATCTTGTATTTTTGCGGAAAGACAGTTCAACAAAGTTAGCTCTGTAACAAATTTGCATAAATAAAACTTGTTTCTCTCTGCCTTGTCTCATTAAAAAATTGGACATATTCAGCCTAAAACATTTAGGCCCAGAGATGTCATAAAAACTTAAGAAGTCAGTAACCCCATATAAGTGTTAGAATTAATGAACTGAATCTAAATGTATGAATATAACCCAGAAAAGCAATGTTGAGTGCAAAAAGTCAAGTTAGATAATGAAACATATGACATACTGTGGACATAAATTATAAAAAAAAAATACAAAAACAGTATTATGTATTATGCATGGTGACATAAAAACAGATAGGAAGCCTGCACACCAAACGTGAGGCAGTGATGGCCTGAGAGCAAGTGAAATGGGAGTGGGGAAATGTGCAAGGGAACTTCACCAATAATATCTGTAATATTTAAATTCCTAAAAAGATTCAGGTAATGGCAAAATCGGCTTCCAGATAACCATTATTAAATGTATGAAATCATTATGAAAACATGGGCATGATGGGTAAAAACAATTTTAAAAAACAACTATTTGATACCACTAAAGAGTGCTCAAAAGCAGGCAGGAATTGAAGTTCCCCTTTTAAAGAGGGGAACTAAATGGCATGAGATTCTGTCTATCTGTGTGTATTTGGCTTTTTAGCTAATGGAATAAAGAAACATACAAAGGGAATTTCAATGATAATAATGTTTTAAGTTCTTAAAAATTCTGGGTGATGGCCAAATGGACTTGAGAGCAGCAATTCTGAAATCTGGACAAAATCTTGAAAAACAACAATCCACAAATACTTGAAGGCAGTAAGAGCAAAGTCACTTAGGCAGAAATTTAGCGAAACCTTGAGAGCTCAGGCAGGAGGTGAGCTGCCAGAATGAGATTTGCATACATGCAGCTGAGGGAAATCCCTATGTCACATGGCACAGGGAGCAGAAAACCAGAGTCTCACTTCAGAAGATGGAGTCCATGACCAACAGAGCATCTGGAAAGTGAGGGGCTGCTGATGCCCTATTTCTCAACATGTGTGGTGGTTATATGATTATTTGCTTCAGAAAAGTTATTAAGCCTTATATGTATATTTTACATAGCTTTCTGCATGTCTGTGGATTTCAATGAAAAATTAAAATAATTTAAAAAATTATCTCCTGGTTCAGTGTCAATAAGATTTTCCAAAGAACTAAAAAAAAAAAAGTCTCTCTATTCGAGAACAGAAATGTCCATAAAAATGGCTAACACATTAGGCAAATTGTAAAACAAGAAGGCATCCTGGTGGCCCAAAGCAGCATGAATTAGGCAGAAGAGTTTCATTCACTCAACAGGTTTTTCTAAAGTCTACAGCATATTTTACTCTGCTTTCATAAAAACTGTCATTTAAAGAGTTAATATAAACTATTTCAAAGAACTTTGTGTTTTCAATTACTGAGAGGACACTATTAAGGTGCTTTACCGTGTTAGCAACTCTAGTGCTTTGGAGAGTTCCTTCAGTGGCTTTGTCAGTGAATCAGACCCGGAAATCAATTTTAAGGGTTATATATATTTAGTTCTTTGAAGAGTCTTGAAGAATTAAATGACTCTCTAGAGCTACTATTAAAAAAAAAAAAAAACCAGCATTTCTTCACCAACCTTAATTTAGCATTGCTTTTCTGGACCCACAATGTTTTTTCTATATTATTGCAAACTGTTTCTTTCTTAAAGATTTGCCCTAGCACAATCCAAGCCTGCCTCTGAAAGACAGTCAGAACTTAAAAGTGTGAAGAAAAATTCTGCCTACAATACATCAGAGATTGTTTACTTTTACAACCCCAATCAAGTGGAAACTTCCACCCAAACACCTCAGATCCATACTCAGAAACTTGAACAGTCAACTGACCTGAAGAAGGGCTTTTATGTCCTTTTGAGGTGCTTGTTGTGTGAAAACGCGTGGTTGCCTTGGAAACAGTTGGACTCTTCGTTGCTGTAACATGAGCAGAGGTCAATCTTTGTGTTGTGTGGAAACCCTTGGTCACTGGGGGATGTAGAGCAGTGGAGTTTCGTGTTGCTCGAAGATTCTGTGTAAGTGAAGCTTTTGCTGTGGTGAATTTTTGGGTTGTTGGTACGGCCTGTGTAGCAGAAGCATTTGTCTTGAAGGGATTCTGGGCTGCTGGAGAGAGAGTGTTTGGTGTGGGGAAATTTGGGGGTTTTGTGACTGAATCATTTGTTTTGGTAGGTTTCTGAGGAGTTGGTGGGACTTCTGTAGCTGGAACATTTACCATATTGGGTTTCTGAGGAGTTAGTGGGGACTTTGTAGCTGAAGAAGTTATTATGATGGGTTTCTGAGGAGTTGATGAGGTTTCTGTAGCTGGAACATTTACAATGGCGAGTTTCTGAGGAGTTAGTGGGGACTTTGTAGCTGAAAAAGTTATTATGATGGATTTCTGAGGAGTTGATGGAGTTTCTGTAGCTGGAACATTTGTAGTGGTGTGTTTCTGAGGGTTGAGTGGGTTCTCTATATCTGAAGAATTTACTGTAGTGTGTTTCCGAGGAGTTGATGGGGTTTCTGTAGCTGGAACATTTACAGTGGTGAGTTTCTGAGGAGATGGTGGGGACTTCGTAGCTGGAGAACTCACTGAGGTGGGTTTCTGAGGAGCTGATGGGGCTTTGGTACCTGGAACAGTTACTGTGGTGGATTTCTGAACTGTTGGTCTGAACTCGGATACTCGAGAAGCTCCTATGGAGGAAAAATGTTACAAATAAAATTAGCTAAAGAAAGTATCCAAATTAAGATTTAGGAACCAATTGTTTGCTCTATGACTCTTCTCCTTCCCCACAAGCACCAAAACATGACTTTTAGGAAACCGAGTCTTCTCATATATTTCCCAAGGAACCAAAATGCTCTATTGTCTTCATTTTGATATAAATTATATTTATAGTAAACTAAAGTAGATTTATACTAGAGTAGTACCATTCTTAAACTGTTTTCTATGTGGAAAAAAAGGAAACCAAAGTCAGAGCTGGCAGCGATCTCATTCTGTGGCACACCCAAATAGAGATAGTTTCTCTCAAAGACTTTCTTCCTTGCCAAGACCAAAGAACAGCAGGATGCAACCTTGAACCAACAAAGATAATCCCAACACAGTTACTTTTCCCAAAGCTTTCAGGACACGTTAGTGACCTTGGAAACTTGTTTTGTTTCACTTCTTTTTTGAAGCAATAAAGTCAATCAGAATAAAATAACTCCCTTCCCCTCTCCTGATATTGGTTACCAACTTTATATACATTCGTTTAGTTTTCCCTTTGGATTTTATATGAGATAACCATCTGAAGTGCAAATTCGGTAAAGATTCTATTCTGAGAATCAAAAATCTAACGACATTAAAATTTTAGGTCTTCAGTGCCTGTTTGACTCTGTGTTGCATCTGCCCCCAAGGCAGGACCTATTAGTACCTGAGTCTGTTTGACCACATCCTAGAGACTGTTTTCAAGTTTTCTAATCCCTCTAAGCTTCGGTTTTTTCATCTGTAAAATGAAGATAAAACAAAGCAGATCTTATAGCGTTATTGTAGGGAACCAGGAAAATAAGTTAGCGAAGTTATCTCACAGTGTCTGTCCCTGAAGCAAAACACTCTACCACCCAGTATGTACTGCCACTGCCAGCACCATCAGCACGAATTCTGCCTAGCACTCAGATGTTGTGTGTCATTTATTCTGCTTCCTTTACCTATCTCACAGGATGCTATAAAGGATAATTATAAAGCATCTTCATGTTTTACCTGGAATTATTTTCATTCTACTTGAAGGATTCCCTTTAGTTTTTCATTTTGTACAGTTCTGGTCTGCTGGTGACAAAGTCCCTTAGTTTTTGTATGAGAACATCTTCATTATTTTGCATTCAGTTTTAAAGGATATATTCATTGCGTCTAGACCCCTAGGTGAGCAGCAATTTTCTTACAGTATTTTAAATTTCCTCCTATTGTCTTTTGGCTTCCATAGTTTTTGTTGAGAAGTCAGTTGATCAGTATTATTGTTGCTTCTTTGAAGATAATGTGTCTTTGTTTCTTGATGCTTTTATCATTGCTTTGAGTTTCCAAATCTTGCTATGAGTTGCTCCGAAGTTGGAAATTTTTCAGTCATTATCTCTTAGAATATTTCTTCTGTTTCTCTCTCCTACCCTCCACTCTCCTTTTTTTTTTTAACATATGTTAGAAGAATTTTACATGTCCCAAATATCTCTTAAACCTGATCTATGTTTTGCATTCTTTTTCCTCTTTGTGTTTCACTTTGGGCATTTTTAATTAACCTCTCTTTCAGTTCCTGATACTGTCTTCTGCTATGTTCAAATTGCTGCTAAACTTATCTATTATGTTCTTAAATTTAGATATATTTTCCAGTTGCAGAATGTCTATTTTACTCCATTTTTATAGATTCCAATTCTCTCTTGTAGTTCTCTATTTATCTTTTCTTTTAATAGCATAAATATATTGATCACTTATTTTAAAATCTCGTTTCTCTAACTCAATTATCTAGATTTTCTTTATCTAGTTTTGATTTCTTGTAATTTGGTTATAATTTCTTGCTTCTTTGCATGTCTAATAATTTTTATTGTATGCCATACATTGTATATAAAACATTCAGATGATATGCTCTTACAAAGGGAGGGTCTCCTTTTCTGACAGGCAGATTGGTTTGAGGTGATCACATCCTCAGCCTATAAGAGACTGAGCTAGGTTACAGTTTCAGTAAGATTTCCACTCTTGCCTCTGCTCCTTGTAAGTGGCTCTTCTGGGTTTTTAATCTGACAGCCTGGTGGATCTGTTTCCTCAGACCTAAGAGACTGCAGGAGATCCAGGTCTGTCCTTTAGCAGTGCCCCAGCCCAGCAACCTAGCCTCCTTCACCACACAGTTTCAAAGTGAGCTCGGATGTCATGAGGGGGAGACTATCTACATACTTGATACAGGCCTGCTTCTCCGATGGGTTTGTTGTCCAAACGCCATAAAGTTCAGGGAGATTTCATTTAGCACTTTGGAAGAATTGGGTCCAGCTCCCCAGTCTCACCTGTACCCCCAGAAATCAACAAATGGCTCTTGGGAAAAATTGGGTCTGCATTTGAAGACTTCAAATTTCCAGTGCATTATCCTAACTCACTACAACCATTGAAGGCTTTGCTAGTTTCTCTCTTTCCTGGCAGTGGTCTTTTATTTGAGTTAAGATGGATCCTCTGCCCAGGCACAGCTCAGAATGGTTTGCCCTCACTCCCCAACTCCAAGAATTTTGGTTCATTCAGCCCTAATTGATCCCATGAGAGAAGAACTTACTCCTTTAAAATATGATTTAAAGAAGAAAAAAAAAAGCTACCCAGGTGTTTTAGTTATTTTGAAGGGAGCATTGATCTGCCATGACCTCCTTAGGCATTATCAGAGTTGTAAACTCTAAATAACTGATGATTTAATAAAACACAGGAAAATAAATATGAAGAGGATCAAGTGGCTAAATTTTTAAAATACCAAACTTCACTCATAATTAAGTGAATTCAAATAATAAAATGAAATTTTCACCACTTATATTGTCACATCTCCATATCATAATAACCATCATCATTTTTGGTGCAGAGAACCAGCACAACGATTGGTAGGAGAGTAAATTGGTACAGTTTCTTTGGAAACAACCTTGGTGACATCTATCAAAAAGTTAAAGGCATATACCTTTGATACAGTAATTACACTGCAAGAAATTTATCACAAAATATGTACTTACACACATGTGCAGTGATCAGATGTACAATAATATTTACTGTAGCAACCTTTGTAGTGATAATTTTTAAAAAACTAGAACAAAAACGAAATTTCCTTCAATAGGACACTGGTTAAATAAATGATATATATCCATACAACTGATATGATAAAAAAAAAAGAAATATGTGTATGTACATTTATTTTCTAGAATAAAACAAAAATTTGTAAACAGTGGTTACTTCTGGAGGAAAACTAGACAAGACTTTAACTTCTCATTTTATACAATCATCTACATGGTTTTCATTTTGCTTCATTATGTTTATGTGTGCCACTTATATGAAAAAACTATTTTTAACAAGCAATGATATTTAAAAATGCATGCTAATAGACTTCAAGTATAATTATAAAAGTAGCATTTGCTTGAGTCATATTCCACTATGACACTGCTTAAGCAAATGTCTCTTACTGGTCCTGTGAAATGTTACAATTCAGCTTCACTGATCATCTAAATACGTCTTCACAGATGTATTTAAGAAGCAGTTCAAAAGACTCTGAAAGAACAGCCCAGGTATCAAAAGGCAGTAAGGGTGGGTGGGGAGTTCTAGAAAGATGAAGAAGAGAGCATTCTCAATAAGAGAAGTTCTGGAGGCGGAAAATAGATAAATATAATTCAATGAAGTCAACAGACAGGCAAGAGTTTTTCTTAGTTGTCACAACATATATGATCATTATCTAGATTCCTCAGTTCAAGCTAAGATTCCCTCCAAATTAAATAAACTTTGTGTAAACAAAGAGATATCTGTATTAACTCATTGAAAATAACATGGTAAGAAACAGCAAATTTAAGCTAATTCACTAAAAACATGAGACGTGTGTATGTGTCTATATAACATGTGTGTGTGTATATAAACATACATAGATAAATGCATAGAGGTCATGTGTCTATTTATTTATTTATATATTACTGTATGTTCTCCATATCAGTGGTTCTTCCTTTTTGGAAGTCATAGACCCACTTAAGACTCTGGTGAAAATTTTATCCCCCTCCAAAAATACAAGCATACATATATACAGATTTTATATTCATTTCTCAAGGAGTTCATATATATATATATATATATATAGACCTACGGGTAAGAATAAGACAGAAATATTGCTCTGCAAACTGATTACCTCTGCATTCAGGTGGGGGGCCACTCCACGCTCCTTGGTCATCTTTTACAGTGCAATAGATAGAGCGCTCTCCATACAGGGTGAAGCCTTCCATACACTTATATTTTACAGACTGTCTATACGCATAACTCTCCTGTTTCTCTAGAATTATTCCATTGTCAATTTCTGGTGGTTCTGGACAAAAAATTTCTTTAAAAAAAAAATCCAACACATTTTAAATTAATCAAACTGGCGAAGTAGTTTTACAAATAAGTAAGACTAAAATATGTTAAAGATTTTATTTAAAAAATATCAAAATCTACCATTTTTCTAAATTCAGGATTATCAACAAGGGATGCTTCTAAATACCTATTAAGTAATCGGTAGTATATTTGGAGCTTTGGATACGAGTGTTATAAAACATGAAGGCTAACTTTGAGACCAATTTATAGAAGCAGTAAGATTGAAAACACATATGTAAAACAAAAATTATTGTAAAGCTTGCACATGTTATATATCAAACCAGTGCTAGTAAAAGTAAATGCTGTAGGTTCAGAGGCAAAGGCAGGGCAGAGACTTTAAAGAATAAATGGACTTCAAATTTAAACCTGAGATGGATCCCTCTAAGAAAGAGCAGAGAAGAGGGCTCTTCATTCCAGGCAGTAATGATGCCAAATGAAAGGAGTTGGGAATGTAAGTGGCATGCTTGGGAAAGAGGAATAGATCATTCTGAATAGAACAAAAGATTTTAAATGGATTAAATGGAAAGTCAAGATTACACTTTGACTTTCAGGTTAAATAGAATTTGTAAAAACATTCAAGCAGAGTTATTCTAATTATATTACAAAAAGAGGCTCCTCCCAGGCAGATGCCCTGATAAAAAATTTAATGGTTCCACATTCTCTGGAAACAGGAAGTTGTATTTCTTTCCTCTTTTTTAAGCAAGAAAGCAATCTCACCACATTGTGAACATCAAATTATATTACAGCAAATGCTCTTAAATGCCCAGAGAACACTAGCAATTTATAAATTACTTTTCGGCCGTTGATCAAAGCAAGGAACAAAAACAAGCTAATCTGATTTACACTGGGCTGGGTGTCTGATGACAACACATATCACCATCAGTTCAGTTCAAATGTTTTCTGAGCGCTTAATACATATCAGACATTGTTCTGTAAATAGAAGGGCAAATCCAAGTAAGACAGAGTTTCAGTGTCTTAAAATACAGTGGGAAGAGACATTCAAAGAGATCATTTTAATACAAACGGTGAGGGTTATCACAGAGGGATGCACAGGGGTGTGGAAAGAAAGAAGGACAGTTAACCAGCCTGGGGGGCAGGGAGGTCAGGGAAAACTTCTAGAACTACCAGAGCAGACCCATAGTAAGAAAAGAAAAAGCCAAGCAAAAAAGGGGCCGAAGGACATTCCAGGCAGAGGCAGTAGCATAAGGAATGATGTAGATGCATGAAAAGCAATGAGGTACATGGAAACCAGGGCCATTTGCATGCGTAGAGTGTAAAGCATGAAGGCAAGACGTGCGTGGAGAAGCCGGTAGACCACGGCTAGCCTTGTACATTATATGAAAAAGTTTAGACTTTGTACGTGATGAGGAGACACTAATAGACATTAAGAAGGAAAGAGACAGGTCACATTTGTGTTTTGGATGAATCACCGGGAAGACTGAGTGAAACAATAACAGAGGGTTAAGAATGGAGACTGGAGGCCAATGTAATCAGTGTCATTTTTGCACTCAAGCAAGTGAAACTCCTGCCCTAGCTCCCACACCTAAAAGGCCATGCCCTGGCGCTCCTCTGGCTGTGCCTCTCTCTACTGGATGGAGAATCTGCAGGGCTGAGGGGATATGTCCAATAAGAGCTCCTCCCCCACCCCATTCTAAATCATTCTCCAGGAATTGGCACCCAGAACTCCCTGTGCCAAAACCAAACCCCTTTCAGGGCCTGAGGGCATCCTTTCTCCTGAGCCATATTCTTGAGGATGGTCTATACTTCTGAAGTGTCCACATTTAAGTCAAAGTTCAATGGAGTGGGGATAAGGGTCATAGGAGACACTAACTTGGGTGTGTAGGCCAAGCTGTCCATTTACATGCATCAGAGACCCCACACAGGGCAAGAAGGGGACCCCTTACTTAAGAACGGCTGGGTCTTACACCAGGGACCTCCATTTATACTCGTGTCCTGGACCCTGAAAATGTTAGGGGTGGCCCTTACTGCAATAGTTCAGATAAGGGATAATAAACTATATTAGAAGTAACACAGATGGAGGATAAAACACAGATTTGAGAAGTAGATTGAGAAGGTAAAGGAAAATTATTTATAGTGATTAGGAGTGGGAAGTTAAGATAAAGAGAAGGGTCGGGATGACAGAAATGACATAACAGGGATTGACCCCAGGCTAGCACAGTACCAGCAGGCAACTCAAATTAGTTCTGAAAATGAAAACACTGGCAGAGAGAAAGGGAAACAGATCCTTTTAACACTGAGGCTTCGTTCAGAGGTCAACGAGTATCACCTCTGATTGATGAATAACCAAGGATAGTTTTTAAATTGTTTGTTCCTTCTTTGTATGCAAACCTTCATATCCACCTCCACACATGGACATCAGTGCTGTCTCGTGTGTCTACAGAAGACAGGGCTGCATACTTGAGGTGAAACAGCTCGTTGTTTAAGAATTTATACTTTCCACTTGATCTTCTGGATACTGTCAAATGGAAAAGCTATGTGGAAAATAAGCGCCTAAAAGAAGTAGGGCTTTATTGGGAGAGTTGAAGGCACTGGGGTTGCTGAGGAAAAAGGACTCGTTCCGGCGGGACACAGATGTCAGTGCTTGCCGAGTTGGAGAGGGAGATAAGAGTCAGAGAGGAAAACATGAACATCAGGATGAAGTTGAAGATACCAGACAGGGAGCAGGGCCTGGCCTAGCCACAGGCAAGCACGAAGAGAGAGTGCGTTTGCTCTTCGATGCCGGAATGCATGCTTGGTGTCCACATTTCTGTGAAACTCATCACAGCAGTTGCTTGTAAAGATACTGGCCTCAGAGGGGGAGACTGCTTGTCCAGACATTGTAACAAGTTGCCTGTGTCAGAAAAAGATAAGGTCCAGCTCCTCCTGGCTTTCCATATTTGCTTTAGTATCATTTACAGCATCCCTTACTGGATGGTGCAAGCAGGAAAGGTGATGGTGAACAGTAATGGATATTTGAAAATAATAATGAGGAAAAAAGGAGAAATAGTAGATAGAGGGTGGGGTGCAAGGTGGGTGTGGCAGGAGTCAACTCCTGGTTGGCAAGGCTTCATTCTGTCTTTATATCCCATTCATTCCTTACCATAGGGTGTCAATCAATACATGCTTGATAAATTACACTACACCTACCCTAATTTTCTGCTCCTAATAACACCAAAAACTTCAACTTAGCGATATTTTTAATGAGGATGAGAGAAAGGAAGCTTACATTTTTAAATGTTGTATATATTTATTCCTGTCAATTTTTAAGAGACGTGGCTCTAATGCACATACATTTGACTTGATACATCCATTTATGAAATTATCTCTGTGCCCTGTCTCCCCTTGAGAAGACAAGGTTTCCAAGTTCAGAAACCATATTCCTTATTATATAGGCTTCTTTCTCTAATGATAAAAAATAGTCACACTTTAAAACATTTCTAGATAATTAGCTCAGTTAATAATCGTTAAAGAGGCATGGCGGTAACACCGGGTCTTGAGAAGAATGAAGAATGAAGGTTTGAAGTCAAGCGATCTGGGTTAAATGCTTTCTTTTGCCACATATTTTGGGATATAGGGTCAAGTGATACAAACTTTCTGATCAGTAGTGTTTTAATCCATAAAATTAAAAATTATGGGAGGAAAAAAAAGCCATATCTATTTCACTTGACTCTTAGAAGGAATGGTAAGATTATAAATGACCAAGCACAATATAAACCTTAGTTTGTGTTTAATCCTTTATCCCCACTGTCAATAAATTAAGGAGCATTACTAATAAAGGTCTTTACACTAGATAAGACACTCACAGGTTGGAAGGTAAAGGTACCACAGATATATACTGTGGATAATTCTTAATGAGCAGAAAGTAACTTATCATTGCCTATCCAGTCCCACAACCTTAGTGCTTAGAATTTTCCAGTCCTACCTTGGCATTTTGGCAATGGATCACTCCACCCAACAGTGTTTTCCACAAGAGAACAGTAAATAGAATCTGCACCAACTAATCTGTACCTAAACAATGAGGGGAGAAAAAAGTTAAGTTCAATGCACACATACTTGGACTTCCCTTAAATTCTCCACAATATCATCTTAAAATATTTATGGCACCAGTAGGTGGAGATAAAATAATGGCTGATAAAAGTTCATATGGTCCTTTAAAGGAAAATATAAAAATGATATTTAAAAGGGTGACATCAAAGGCTAAAAAATACAAGACGTTCAAAACATTTTTGATTTGGGTGGGGCACATGTCGGAAACTATTACAGTGTTTTAAAAGCACTTTTAAAGGATACAGATGCTTAAATATTTTCTCTTTCTGAGTTCTAAAAGATTGATACAGACTTCCTAGAAAAATAGAATGTACTTATATTTAAAGGGCTCAAAGTACTCCCAGATTTTATATTAATGATATTAATGATCCAAACATCTGTGTTTAGTACAGGAGACAAGTGATGCTGTTATTTTTAATTTTATAACGAATAGGGACACACATAGAGTAAAATATCATAATTCAATTTGCAGATACTAAATGTGAAAATGAATATGGAGATTCTGGCAGCATCTGAAACGCTGATGATACTGTATGAGGACATTCCTTTTCCCCGCACAGAGAACCTATGAAAGACCTTAGGTCAGAATGGTATTTTCACACCAGGAGCAATTGTTTTTAACCTATGGTATTTTATAACAGGTTGTTTGCATATAGAAAAAAACATAATCAAATTCATTATTTAAGTAAATTAAACATTAGTTACATATTTGCAGTGAAAGGATTTAATTTCTACAAGTATCAGCTTATCACAAGTTTTTTTCCTTTACTAATTACACTTAAAATTTTATAATGAATGCATATATACTAAAATCTAAGAATTGAGAGAATTTGGGTGCCATAAGAAGTCTTCCTTTCTTGCCCCATTTTATTAAACTTAACTGTGAAGAGCTCAGGATGAAGGATCTTTGAGCAGATGGGTTGTTTTACCGCTGCTAGCTTGTGAACACCGGCCACAAATCTAGAAGCTGCCATCTTAAATCCGAATTTGTTTTTTCACTTGTTAAATGTAGCGTTTAGTATGACCACACTTACCCTGTGTCACATGAGAAAGAGATGGACGCGCCAAATAATATGCCGTCTGGTATAATGACATGACCATTTTTTATTTCTCCAGGATTAGGACATGGTTTCTCTAGAAGAGAATACAAATTGATTTTTCTCATTAAATTATCAGGCACACCTATGCAAATTCATCATCTGAACTACTGATATTCCTTCTTTGTAGACTATTTAAATCCTACCTTCATTTCCCCAATTTCAAAATTTCAAAAATCCAAAATTTATTTAGAATATAAACTTATTTCACTTTAGGTAATCTTAAACTAATTAAATGTGAAGCTGGTGAGTAAATTAATATTCCTATCTCACAGGGATTTAGTTTGTCTAATTTAAAATAAAATGGTTCTAATGGTTCTTTTAAGAATCATTCTAAATGATGTACACTCAGACTTCTGCTATGCATGAAGGAAGAAACTCTTATTCCCCCAAATACCAAATGATTAAGAATACTCTTTAAAATTATACTCACTTTTACAAAATTCAGCGGGTTTGGACCATGTAAAATCCTGAAGGCAAGTTAGGTTTCCTGACAGAGTATGGTCCCTTCTGTAGCCCCTACGGCACTCATATTCCACAGTGGAACCCGCTGGGAAATAATTCTGTTTGCTGTAAGACTTTTTCAGTGACGCAAAAAGTAGCCTGGTTGGGACAACACAGCTACCTAAAAGTAGTAACAACAACAACAACAACAAAATTAATAAAAGCAACAACAAAAAAAATCACTTTATTTTATAATCTATGTTTAATTATCTGGTCCTTACATCACTCCTTTTTCTGTATTTCTTTGTACATGTTCGGTATTTAACTATATTAATATTACTATAGCATTTACAGCATATCAAGCAGTATTCACATATAAATTTTCGCTTCCTAATTACTAGAAGCCTGTGAAGTAGATTTGGTACGTAGAAGTCACTCTGCCTACAATTCAGAAAATATAACCCATTTAAGTTGCCTGGCACAGTTCTGGCACTAACTCAATCACAGGGGTAGATGAGAACAGACATTTCTAGATCCTTAGGCTAGAGTCCTGGACAACAACAACAGTTAACACTAATGGCTAATATTTATCGAGTACTTTCATTTAATGCCCAGAACAACCCAGTGGGAGAAGGATCAGACGCACCAATGATGTACATAAAAGTATTTACTAACTGTAAACATCCAGGCAAATGTGAATTTATAGTATACAGTGTAGCACAAGGGGCATTAGATTTATAGTCAAAAGACTCAAGTTTCAACCCTGGCTCTCCTGCATAAGGAGCTCCTGATCTCAAGGAAGCTATTTAACTGGGGGGCCTGCTTCCTGGACTGTAAAACGTGGGTTAAGTCCCTAACTCACTTCATGGAGTTGTCTGGAGGGTCAGATGAAGTACTATGTGTAGAAGAGTTGGAAACTCTAAAACATGATACAAGTGCAAGATTTATGTACTTCAACCTCCTGCCTTTTGTCACGGATAGATACAAACAAAAAGTTAAAGCTGACTTCACACCTGATTTCAAAAAATATTTGTGGCAGTTTCTATATTTACTGTAGCTTCTACTGCTCCAAATTGTTCAAAGGTAGGAATCAAGTCTCATCTTTATCTTTACTTGTATATGTCCATTCTAGGCTATGCCTATAATGATAGATTTGGAGATTAAAAATAGGGAACTGTTTAAAATAGTACCATAGAATTTTATTTGGTAAGTCCTACTTCACAAAATGAAATTAAAAAAAAAATAGAACACCTACGTTATGTGTCTCAAGGTATTTGCCAAACATAGTTACAGATAATTTACTCCCTAAACAGTACCTATTGTTTGTTTTCTCTGTTAATCAGTTCAGGAGTTACAGTGTTGGGGGGGGGGAACCTGTTAATGAACAGGCAGGACTAATTTCGAAAAGTAATGCCATCGCCATCAATTAGCTAGATTGTGAAATGCCAACAGGTATACACCCTGGGGTTTAATAATGCTAGAAAACTATCAATTACCAGTCACTCCAAAGAGGGCTAAAACTAAACTTAAGAAACGTTCCAGTCCCATAATTCTTCTGAAAAGAAAGGAAGAACTTACGATTACAAAACTCTGCAACCGTTGACCATTTACTGGTAAGACAGACCGCTGAGTCTGGCTTGCCAGGAACTTTTACAAAGCCTTCGTTACATTTGTAGGTTACTGTGCTTTTTTCAGGAAAATTTGTATTATCTCCCAAAGCTAGATGGGCATTAGGTACATCTGGGGGAAGACCGCAGTCACCTAGGGAGGAAAAATCAGAACTGAAGGAATTATCACTTTTCAATTCATAGCAACATTCCTTTCCCGAGACGAATAAGATAAACAGGCTTTTGAAGCACTCATAACACGTCCGTCCAATGCTGCACTGCCATACCAAGAACTTGCCAGGCTTCTTGTCAATTAATTTAAGACTAAAATAGTCAAAAATAAACACCTCCCTTTCGTTATTTAAAAAATATATTTTTTATATATCTAGTGGTTTAGACTTTCACATAGATACTGTTGCACATGTTTGTGTGATACTCGGCACACAGTAAAGACAGACACCCCCTTGAAATATTACAGCTGGAAGTGAGGCGCAAACCTGGAGCACTGCCTCTGTACACGACTGAACTCTGTTTAGAGGCTAGAGCTGTTAACTGTTTGGCCTCCCACCTTAGAGAGATGCTAAGAATGCAAGCTATTCGAGCCCTGCATTTTGGCTTCCTGGCGTTTGTTTCCTCAGCCATCCACGCCTGAAGCCCTGCCAGCTGGGTCTGGCACAGCAAGCTTCCTAATTGCTGGCGAGCGGCGGAAGGACTCCTCCCGTCCCAAGGGATCGTGCCAGCAGGAGCTCTGATCCTTAAAGGTAGAGGATTCCGGGATCCATTAGGGATGCCCACATTCCCTCCCAAGTCCGCGGGCTTTTCGGTCGTCGCGAAGACCGGCCACGCCCCTCCCACACCGCCTAAAGATTTACGCCGCCAGCGGCGTCCCCGGGCCCCACTCACCCCGCACTGTCAGGGGACGCAGCAGCAGCAGCAGCAGCAGCAGCAGCCGAGGGGTCAGCCCGCCCAGCAGGCGCAGCACCGCGGGGGCCCTCGGCCGGGCGGGACTCATGACGCGCAGGGACAGGGACCCGGCGCCGGGATTCCGGGGCCTCCGCGGTTAGGTCGGGGCGGGCTCGAGCGAGGAGCTGGAAGAAGCAGCGGCGCGCGGTAGTTCTGCAATCCGCGTTCCGAGTTAAATTAGCGCCGTGGGCGGGGCCTGGGCTCTGAATCACCAAAAGACGCAGCGAAGTAGAGACCGGTGGAGAAAGGATTTGCGTGCACCAGGTGCTGGGCGGGGTGAGGGTGGGGGCTCTAGCGTCACTGGCCCCCGGGGACCCCAGCAGGAGAAAGAGGGAGAAGAGCTCCCTGGCGCGGAACGCTGAAACTTTGTCTTTGCATGGGAGGGGCCTGCAATGACGTGCCTTGTAAATATGTGCTTTCTTAAGTAAACCAAGGAATGGGGAGAAACGGAGGGGAGAGGAGTGGTTAAGTGGCGCAGGCTTTGCTTTCTGGGAACCTGAATTAGTTCAAGTGGAAATTAAGCTTGTTGAGTGTTTGCAAGCTGAGCGGTAGGTGCGGTGGATTTTGAGGTTGCTCCCGGGAGCTGAGAAATAGTGCCCACCCAGGGACGCGGTGCGTTCAACTAGGAGGTCTGTCAAATGCCAACAAGAGGAGGACTGGGGGAAAGACCACAGTGTGTATTGTGTCCTAGGACACTAATCTGAAAACGACAAGTGGGAAACACCCAAGAAAACAGGTCAAGCGACAAACACAGCAGGGAGTGAACATTGTTCGTACCATGTTTGCATGAGAATCGCTTTCTTCGCCAGAATTCTTACTTACCAGGGACATCTCTTGAATTCTACTTGGCAACTACTGTAGTGTGACTACAGAGAGAAAGTCACCATCCTGCGGAGTATGCATGGGGAGGGGGGTCGGGGGGGGGGGGCGCGGTGAGCGGGGTGGGCAGGGAGAAAGATGAGAAAACAAACCAAGCGCTGGAAAGCTGAATGCTAGGGTGGTGGATGTGAAGAGGAAGGTTTTTTAGAAAACTTCAAGTTTATGCCAGTGATTTACGAGGCTGGCCACCCTTAAGATCACGCGGGGAGTGTTTTTAAAATCCAGATGTTTAAACTACACCTACAGACAACTTAAATTAGAATCTCTGGAGATGGGACCACACATCAGGATTGTTTAAAAGGCACCAGGTAATTCTACTTTGCAGCCAGGTTGAGAACCAGAGATCTACGTGGTGCTGGCCAGAGTAGAGACCCAGCCAACTCAGCACCACCTCTGTCAAAAACACTAAAGAACATTGATGAAAAGGCCAGTTTCTCACTTTCGTGGAGAGTAACCCCAAGAACATGTTTCCCTTGAGTAATTCACCTGCTCCAGTTAGCAGAGTCCTAGCCTAGGTTTCCCATCCCCTCAAACACTTTACCAGACTAAGTGAAATTCCTGTCTTGGGATTCTGCCTTGATCCGCGGACGTCTGTAGGGTCCGTGCCTCCTATCATGATTTCCTTCCTAAATGCTTTCTGATCACTCTTTATTGGTTAGTATGAGCTTTATAAGGAGGCAAACAGCAGTTTTGACAATAGTGGTTTCTCTGACTTGTGTTTACTGAGCTGAACCTGGTGCCCCTCAACGCCGGATTCCAGGAAAGGAAATCCTATAGGCTTTCACTGAAACCTATCAGTATTCAAACAATCTAGATTTTAGAAGTCGGGGGTGCGTGGGGGATGCTTTTAAAATCCTCTCATGTGATCCTCAAATTTGATATTAAAGTATCTTATTTTTACTCCCATATTTGACATAAAGTCACCAAGTATATCAGGGCCCAGCCGTGTTTTAGAAGTAAAACCAGATCTCCATGTATTCTTCCAAAGAGCCTCTCATGACCTTAAACACCACTCCCTTCTGCCACACCAGTAGAGGCAGGAAGTCTTCATTCCTGCTTGAACTCATAGAATTGGTATGAAGGGCAAGGTGGCATCATGGGACATAGTTGGTCAAGGCCAGTTATGTAGCTGTTAGAAGAGTTAACTATGAGCCCTGTTAGACCTAAGTGTTTATTAAGTGAATATAATAACCTTTTACCCAGAAAAAACCATGAGTCCTGCAAATGCCAGAAAATATTATAATTAGCTACACTAATTCCCTAAGCATTTAGTACTTAGTTCATAGTACATTTTTAAAGGATCTTTTATGAGAAATAACTGGGTGGACTCTTTAGTGAGATGTTAGTAATACTACTCTCAGCATTTCAACATTCTCCTCAGAATGTTGAAAAAAGGAAGAAAAAGGGGAAAAAGAAATCCGGTATCAATTTACTCAACTTAGAAAAAGGATCTATGATTTAAAAAAAAAAAAAAAAAGCTATGCATTATCAACAAGAAGTAAGTGAATTTGTAATTTACTGAAGACTATTTTAAATAATGGCCTCAATTTGTTGCGTTCCAGTCACTTCATATATATGATATACCATTTCTCCAACACAACTTCATAGAGATAACTGTCCACATTTTACAGATGAGGAAACAAGCTGAGAAGGTAGTCAATTTGCCCAAATCTGTGCCGCTAATAAGTGATCAGGCCAGAATTTAGTTTTTCTGGTTCCCAAACTTATATACTTATGTATCCTGCTCTGCCACACTGCATTCTTTTTGTTGAAACCATTCAGCAAAGATTTCTTCTATGTGGAGGATACTGAATTAGGCATTTTGGGGGAAGGTGGTTTGAGACTCTCAGTTGCGTCTGGTGTCAACATTGGACCTGAGTCTTCATACTTGATCTACCAAGAGCCAGCTATGTGTTCCCAGGGTCTCATTCACTCACTGATTAAGAGAGAGCTTGGGACTAGAATAGTCCCTATAGAACTATCCAATTCCAAAAATGTTTATATAACAAGGTTGAAAAACATTTGAAAATATAGAAAGTAGGTCTATGATTTTGGCAGAGGTTAAGAAACATGGCTCTCAGCCGTGTGCCAGGAACCATCCCATGACTACATCAAAGACTTTGAATAAATCAGAGCACACGCTGAGCACACTAAGAAAGTACTAATACTTGTGTTCAAGAATCTATAACCTAAGAGGGAGGTTTTATGTGATAAATGCTAGGAATCAATGTGATGCAGGGTTCAGAAAAGAGAAAGGAACACGGCAGTCGGAGTTGAGGAGGCTAACAGCCTAGTGATTCGGCTAAATATGACAAATGAATATCAATGCAATAGGGAAAAAATATGAAAAGAGATAAGAATGGTATGAGCAAAGTCTGGGGTCAGTAAAAGCTCAGTTGATTCTAAGAACAGTAAGGAGCTGAGTTTAGGAAGAGCAGGAGTAACTGAATTGGAGCAATAAAAGAAGAGGCTGAAGATAGTCTGGCAACAGACTTGAGAGATCTTTAAACACAGGCTTCTACATTTTACGATCTTCAGAAGCATTGGACAACTGACTGGAAGATTGTTGAAGTTGTTAATCAGGGAAGTACAAGGTTAGTTTGGGAGTAGTGTGTAAGATGTTGCCATGGGAGTGACTGAGCAAAGACTAGATTTAGCTAACGATGCAATAGTCCAATCATTTAAGATTAAAGGGCAGAAATGTCTTTAATTTGAGTTTTAAAATTAATAAATCAGAGGAGAGGGGATAGCTCAGTGGTAGAATGTGTGCTTAGCATGCACAAGGTCCTGGGTCCCAGTACTTCCATTAAATAAATAAATAAATAAACAAACAAACAAACAAACCTAATTACCTCCTCACCCCCCAAAAAATTTTTTTAATAAAATTAATAAATCTATTTTAAGGAAGCAATCTTGTTACTCTAAGAAACCCCTGCCACAATGACTAAAGCCTTGTGAGTTTCTATGTTCATTCTGACCAGACAAGTTTCAAAGGAAGAACTCATAGAATTTGGTGACTGACAGATAAGGAAAAGGAAAAAAGCGTTAAAGCTGAGTCAGAGGTTTGGTGCCTGTGAGACTGGGAGCCTTATTTGAAAGAATTATTTGTTCTGAAAAAGAAGACACTAATGTACTCATCTACAAAACAGAAACAGACTGGCAGACACAGTAAACAATTTTATGGTTAATGGGGTAAAGGGGGTGGGAAGGGATTAAATTTTGGAGCTTGAGATTTACAAATATTAACTACTATACATAAAAAATAGATTAAAAAACAAATTTCTTCTGTATAGCACAGGGGACTACATTCAATACTGTGTAGTAACCTTTAATGGAAAAGAATATGAAAATGAATATATGTATATATATGTATGATTGGGACATTATGCTGTACACAGAAATTGACACATTGTAACTGACTATACTTCAATTAAAAAAATATTTTTTCCCAAAAAAAAAAGAATTATCTATTCCAAAGTCAAGAGGCAATTTAGGGAAGAAATAACAAATTTGGCTGCACACTTGTGGAATTTAGAAATGCCTTGGCAAGGTGTCTACATGGAGATGGACAGCATGAGATGAAAGTGTAGGAGGGATGGAGCCGGAGCGTGAGTGAGACATGGCTGAAGGCAAGGCAAGGGAGAGAGTGTCAACAGAAACTCAGAGAGGCCCAAGGAGTGAGCCTTGCCTCCCACACCACCCCCTACTCCCACACACACTTGAGTACAAATAATAAAGGGGAAGGAGAGAGCAGTGGAAAAAGAAGAGAATAATGCAATTTCCTTAGAGCCTAGGAACACAAAACTGTGAACCAAACATCACCCTAGTTGTCAGTGAGATAAGTGAGACGGTGTTTAAGGAAGTTAAGTAACCCCCCCCCCATCACTCGGTTTGTGAGGGATGGAGCTGGGGCTTGGGATCTTAACCCCTATGTTACACTGCTCAGCCATCACTTCCTCCAGGAAGGCATCCTGCTCCCAACGTCAGACCCAGAACCTTCCTCTACGCTACCAAAGTACCCCACGTGTCTGTCAGTTCCTCAGTTCTAAGAAACCAGTCTTTCACATTTGCATTCATAACTCGGCCTCAAATTATCCCCAATTAATTGTAAAATGGCCAAGGAAAAACACTTTTTTTGAGGTATGTTGTCATGCTGCTGCAGTCAAGGGCAGCTGTGCTTCGCAGATCAGTAAAGTATGTGTTTTAAAAATGAATGAAAACAAGGGCGCAGACTCCTATTTCTTATAAGGGAAGCTTATTCTCCAGGAATTCGCTAATCAGGGTAGCAGTGTGCAATATCAGATTATTTTTTTTTCCACTGGGTGGAGGTTGAACAGGACCCAGAAAACTGGCCTCATGCCTTGTGACGTTTTCATCTGCACAATGGCATCCTGCCCTGCCTCTGGCTTCCCTGTGTGTGTGAGGAAAGGCTCGGCAGGCAGATGGAAGTATGATGGAAGTGTGATGCTTGACTCGCATAAGCAGATGTTTCTTTGCCAAGCCATGGTTTTCTGAGACAGCAGTGAATTTTTGCCAAAGTGGAGGTGGTACAGTGGAGGAGACAGCAAACTTTGGGGTGCGCACGCACGTGCGTGCATGTGTTTGAATGTATCTGTATGCAAGTGAGTGTAGGTATGTGTACTAATGTGTATGTGGCTGGGTGTCTGAGTAAATGTCGGGGGATGTGTATATGTGTGTGAGTATATGTGGATGTGTATCCATGTGTGTGGATGTGAGTGTGTGATGGGAGACAACATAGAACAAAGACCAAGTAGGCCGGTTTGGGAGTCATACTGACTTAGTCTCAAATACTGACTCTGTAGCTCCCTTACTGTGTGTGTGGCCTGGTACCCAACCACTCTGTGCCACAGATCCCTTATTTATAACTCAGGTTTGATAATGTTGCCTACTTCAGAGGGCTTTTGTGAAGGATAAATGAGATGACGTACGTAAAGTATTTGATACATTGCTTGGCCCACAGTAGATACTCAGTAAATATTAGCAACTATAGATGGTGATGACAGACAGGAATGAACACTTCATATACCAGGACTTGCCCACTTTTCATGCAATCTATAAAAAGAGCATGTGATGGCATATAATCTAAAAAAAAATCTATAATTTGTACCTCTTGGGGAGTGATGGAAATGTTAGCTATCTTGACTGTGGTAATGGATTCATTGGCATATACATCTATCAAAATTCATCAAACTGTATATCTGAAATACGTATAGTTTATTGTACAGAAATTATACTGCAATAAAGTTGTTTAAGAAAATTTAATTTAATTTAATTTAAATGTAAATTAAAAAGACTTCATATCATGAAAAAATAAAAATAATTTAAAAATTTAAAAATCTATAAAAGAAATATAAAATTTCCAAAGGAGATTCTAATAGTGTTGAGATCATTCAGTTACTCTCCTTATTCTGTCCCCACCCAGATGAATTTGTTCTTTGGCAAACATTAGTCATTTACAAAAATTCAGATTTGTTTAAACATTGTCCTTCTTTCTCTAACTCCCCTGTAGTCCCATCTGCATTTTGTTTGCCTTGATTTATGATCTTGCGAATTAAAAAGCAGAATTGCAATCTGAGCTCATTAGAATTGCACAAGGATGAGGAGAGAAGGAAGAAATTTGCATTTAAGCATCACATAGCATGTGCTACTCTTAGTCTGATGTTCAACCTCGCTGCTTAACCATCACAGCAATGCCATGGGTACATTAGTATTACGTGATAAAACAGAGTTTCAGAAGAGAAAATGATAGGACTAAAGGATACAGATGGCAAAGCCAAGGTTTGAACCCAAGTCTAACTAGCTTTAGAATTAGGCTCTTTTTGCTACATAGGTTACTTTATATTTGTTGGGACATAAAGTTAACTGTTCCTTGATATTTCTCAGGATTCACCTGTGGGTAAATATTTTCCTACAGCTCTTGTTTTTGTTGTCAAATTAAAGCCAATGACCTCTGTGAGGAGCATTTCCCTGGGATAAACTGCACTTTCTCATATAAAGCCAAAAAGTCTGCTGTAAGAAGGCAATTTACCGCAAACAAGCAAAAACTGTAATTGCTGTTGAAAATGCTGCTCTTTTCTCAAGGTCTCCATCTGTTACCACCTCCTCTAAGATGCCTGTGATAGCCTTTCTTTCCTCCTCCCTCACACCAATCCTTGTGTTTCAAAGCACTTGGCCTCTCCTCGCTGGTACATTCTTAGTTCATTCTGCCACATCTGGGCTAGTTGAAGGGCAAGTCTAAGTGCAGGGAGGGTTGAACTCATTGAGGGCAAGTATAAGGTCTAATTTATCTTTGTATCTTTTTATCCCTAGTGCAATTCCATGCGCAGAGTAGGCACTGAATAAATGGCTGTTAAATTATATTTACCAGTCTATCTTCTTGATGGCCCTGGAATTTATTGGCTTGTTTGATAAATATTTGTTTAATAATTATTAAGATGAGGGCTGAAAACATTCTTTCAACCTTTGGCCATTTCTCTCTTATAATTCATAGTTTAGGTAAATCTTCCCTGACTGCTATATCCAATTGGAAAGAACTTTCCAGGATAAAAGACCTATTTAAGATGATTTTGAGTTTATTTGAGACGTATATGGAAGTGAGCTCATTTTTATATTTAATCACCTTTCTCTCTACTTCAAACCTGTTTTATCTCAAAGAATGGTACCATTATCCACCCAGACCTAGGCGTCTCCCCATATATTGCTTCCATTCCTTGAAGACATTTTACAGAAAAAAAAAAAGATATTGAATGGCCAAAGCAAGCACAGGGGGAAAAAAAAACTCGACATCATTATTCATCAGGGAAATGAAAATCAAAAGCAATAAAATACTACTAAGCACCCACTGGAGCGACTAAAGTTTAAAAAGACCTTAAAAATCCAGGCATCAGTGAGGATATAGAACACTTGGGATTCTCATACCTTGCTAGTGAGAATGTAAAATATCATAGCTGCTTTGGGAAACACTTTGGTCACATCTTATAAAGCTTAACAGATACGTTATGACCCAACAATTCCATTTCTAAGCATTGACCCAGGGGAAATAAAAACATATTTGCAAATGACTTGCACGCAGCTGTTCACAGCAGCTTTATTCATAATAGCCTCAACTGGAAAGAGTTCAAATGTCCATCAATAGCTGAATGGGTAAACGAATTACAGTGCTTCCATACATTGGTGCTTCTATACATTGTTACTTCCGGATAGCTACTCGGTACTGGTAAGGAACGTTTTAGTGATACAAACACCAATATGAGTGAAATGCAAAACCTTGCTGAGCAAGAGAAGCTAGACACATAAGAATACATACTCTATGATTCTATTTATGTGATGTTCTAGAACATACAAAACCAGTTTACAGTGATAGAAGTCAACTCAGTGGCTCCCTACAATGAGCACTGGAAATGGTCTGATTACAAAAGGGCAAGAAGGAACTTATGAGGGCAACGGAAATACTCTATGTATCAACTGGCGGTGGGGGATGGTTACATGTGTATGCATTGGTCAGCACTCATCAAATTGAATACTTTAAATGTTTCCATTTGGTTAATGTAAGTGGCACCTCGATAAAGGTGATTAAAAACCATAAAATGAGATCAAAGTTTTCAGTTCTGGAGTTGGTGGGCTTGAGCAACAAAGAACCAAGTAAGTTATAACATCAAGGATAGCACAATCAAATATACCCATTCCCTTTTTGCTCCTTAATTTAGCAGATCGGCTTTAATGAAGTAGTGTTAACTTTGCTTGTGAAATCATCTTAGCCTGTAAGGAACAACAGTACTTGGCTTTGCTGACTGAGTTACTATATATATATATAAGAAAGTTGACAACATGACAAAAACATTTATAAGCAGGTTGGATCAATCTTTCGATTTGGATAGGATAACCCAGGTTGTTCACTATATTCTGAGAGGCACAGGGTCAAATCAGAGGGCTCATCATTACCAGAACATCCATGGGAACTTCCAGTGTGACCTCCCATTGAATGACAATCAAGGAGATTCCAACATTCATACAGTTTTGACCCCAGTTTGTTCTCACTGCACCATCTCAGGAGCTGGTAATGTGTTCTAGGGCTAGTGAGGAGGGTTTCAGGCTCCCATGTTCAGTGAATCCCCACTAAATCTTGTGCCAGAATAACGCGGAGGTGATGTGATGACAGCAACAATTTAAGTGCAGGGAGGATCTTCTTGCCTCTGGGGTGTTTTTCACTGGTATCTCATTAGTCCTCCATCCATTTCATGAAGCAGGTGTTACGATCATCCTTAAGTGGATTTCAAGGATTACCTAACTAGTCCAGAGTCATACAGTTGGTAATGATCAGGGCAAGACTTGAACTCAATCATCTGAGGGCAGGTTTTGTGCTTAGTGCATCACACCTCTAACACCTCACAATGTAAGGTACCGCAAGATGAAACAACAACCCCTGCAGGGGCCGGGTTTTTAAAGGGTGCTGTGTATTTGGTCTGCTCACCCCAAGCACCATAGTTTTCACTGTGTCGGTGGGTACTAACTGACTCAGATATCTTTTCCACAATCTACTGTTTCCATGAATTCAGGATTTTAAAACACAACATGATGAATTAAGAGAATAATTATACCTATACTTAAGAATATACTGTGTTCATTGTCCCAGTTAACTTAAATGTAAATGCACGTAAATAAATGTAAAATGCTCTATAAAAACACACAAGTAGAGCTATAACTAGAGTGCACTTCTGCTGTTAATTGTCAAGCCGTTGTGCCTCCTTGGATGTTTCCTTTGCTAAGACTTTTTCCCATGTGTCATTATCAACTGACCTTCCTTCAGGGGCAGCAAAGTGGTTAAAATAAACAGTCATTTTGTTGTCTCACTAAGATTTGCAGTTTAACTGTTTCCTCCCCACCAAAATAGAAATTATGTTTAAATTGATTTCTAATTTCATACTCTCTCGTTTTTCCCTAAAGATTTTTATCTGGAAAAATAGCCTAAGAAGGTTTTTCACAATTCAGCAAAAAGACTTTAAGCAAAAAGTTATCACAATTACATTAAAAAAAAAATTAGAAAGTACTTAAATATCCAACTATATTTGGTTAACTTTTAGTACATATACCTATATTCCTGAATGTTGTATAATTATTAAGAAGTATACATACAAATAAATTTGTAACAAAATATGAAATGTTTTATTAAAATGTTATTCAAACAAGATGAAAATTATAAATTCTGTACATAATATGATCATCAACCTGACTAGGTGTCAACATGGAAACAAAGTTATATATAAAAGAGACTGAAAAATAAAATAAAATAAAAAGGAGACTGAAAAAAATAAACCAAAATGTTAACTAAAATTTTATCTGTAGGGTAAGCTTACTGATTTTTTTCTTCTTTCTATTTCAATTTATTTCCTATATGAGCATATATTACTATTAATTCTAGAAATATTTACTTTCATTTTAACAGAAATCCTATCAGCTGATTCAAAATCATAATTGCTTAGTGTTTGTTCTGGGTTGTAATTTATTTGAATCCAGTGATTTGAAGGTATTCTACTTGAACTTCTTGCAGTTTAATTACATTTTAATCATATCTGTTCCATCCTTTCTAGGTTGAAAATTTTTCTCCTTGGTAGAGAAGACAGAAGCCAACATTTTTTTTTTTTTCATAAGTCTTAGTTCTTCCCATCCAAAATCCAGACCTTTCTTTCCACTTTCACTAACCCCAGTCTGCTGGGAAACCCTTATCCAGACTTTCACAATCAGCCCTTAGCTTTTCTTCCCACCTTCTCTGCTCCTGGCAAGTGATTACCCATATTATGTCCAGATTAAGCTCTCAAATGATCAACAATTACTTCCCATTTCCACCAGATAAAATCCAGTCTTTTTGGCCTCCCCTCAAGGCCTTTTGTCATATGATATTAACCCTTCCTGCCTTGTTCTTGTTGCAGCAAAGTGTGTTACAGCTCAGTGTTATACGTCAGTTGTGACAGCAACCTGGATCCAGGCGAGAGACCAAGCAGCACTACGAGGGATGGAGAACTCAGGTTTATTATGCCAGCGGGCCCAAAGGAGTTAACACTCCAAGCTCTAGACCCCATCTATAGGTTTACATAGCCTTTTATAGGCTACCAGTCTAGACTTTGCAACATTTTGTAACATCATATGCAAATAAGGTATAATAAAGGTGACTGATTAGGAACAAGCTTTATAGAAATGGACCAATCAGGAGTTAGCTCAGGGAACCAATAGACTCTTAGGGGTAAGTTCCACTTTCCTAGAAGTAAGCCGTTTCAGAGTTTAAAAAGTGAGATAATGCCACTGGGCCAGGGAAGTGGATGGTGACCGCAGGAGAGTAGTGGCCCTGCCTGGCGGTCCTGCCAGTCTTTTTTCATGGGGCTTCCTACCTCACTCTCACTGGTCTCCTATGGATGAATAAAACTTGCTACAACCGAGTTAAATCACCTTCTTTGCTGACTTCTGGCACAGTTTCCCACGTCCGGTCTTGACTCACTCACAAGGAATGCCCTTCCTGCCCAGCTTGGTCCAAGTAGGTACTTCCTTGATCATCAGCCTGCCAGGTTCTCACTCTCTCCTGAGTCCTACAGTAATACATTTATTTTCCCTAAAGTAAACTTGCATCCCTTTGTGACATCTCTTCTAGCATTATGCTGAACTCTTTTCAGTCTTACTAGGGCATTTAGCTCTGTTTGTTTTTCTCAACCAGATCATAAAACAGTTTGACAAAGTGGATACCAGCACAGACTCTCAAGCCTTGTGCTTGGTTGGGGTTGAATCCTCGCTTCATCTCTTATGAGCTCCATGACCTGGACAAGTCACTTCATTTTACTGGGCCTCAGTTTCCTCTTCTGGAAAATAGAGGTAACAATAGTATCTAGGTAATAGAAAAGAACAAATCTGACCCCATGTTAGATCTGTTTCTTTTGCTTTAGCCCGGTGCCCTGTTTTCTAGGCTTAGTCTTGCCAGCTCTGCACCTTTTACAGAACAATGTTGCCTTTAGCCTGAAAAATACAGGAGACCCTATTCTCAAATCTCCAACCCTTAAGGATATTAACCCTTTTGCGCTTATATAAAGATAACAAATTGCAAAACGGAAAATAACATTTGTTTTGTTGGACGTTTACAGGGGCACCATGATCTGACCCACATGAACAGCTACAAGAACAAAGAATTCCTACAGCCAGAAGTTTGCAACAACCAACCACACCCCTCCCCCTTTTTAGTATAAAAGGAGCCTGAATTCTGACTTGAAAGATGTTTCTCTAGGACATTAGTCTGCCGTCTTCTCAGTCTACTGGCTTTCCGAAGAAAGTCACCGTTCCTTGCCCTAACACCTCATCTCCCGATTTATTGGCCTGTCATGCGGTGAGCAGAACGAGTTTGGACTCGGTAACATCTATCTTACAGTGAGATAATTTAAAGTACTTGACATAATGCTTGGTGTTCACTTTACAGCAATTACATATTAGCTGCCATGGCAGTTATTATTTTAGTGTAAGAATTATGTTTCATAGTTCTGTATATCTCCCACAGCTCTTAGTAAAGATTGTTTTACTAGGGAACAATGAGTAAAGATTTGTACATCTGTTGATTATTTTGTTAAGGAGACTGCCTTTATATTACAAAGTGGTAAATCTTAGGAATTTATTAATACTCTACAATGTAGCAACACTATATTGTGTGTTGTATGTACATTTTTTATTTTTTACTAAATATTCACAATACATCTTTTTTCCTACACAGCTTTATATGTGATTTTTAAATTTGAATTTAGGCTATATGTGTGTGTGTGCAATTTAAAAAGCCAAATAGTACTTTTTAAGGACATGAAGCAGCAATACTTTGACCCAGTATCCCCCGAAAAGGTAGCAATTTCCAACATCTTTAACTCTATCTTCAGGTATATAGTTCCATGTCTCTAATCTTCATGTTGAACTATTTATCAATTTTAGACCTTATTTGTTGACTTCCTATGATGGAAGATCAGAATTTAACTGTCTTACACCCTCACCTCCCACACATACTTCCCCTTCTCTCCCCCTCATGCTTTCAATATAGTTCCATTACCATTTTTACTTAAATTAGTATTCATTAAAATGTATATATATTAGTAGAACATAAATATTAACAGATTAGCATGTAGCATATTATTATTATTAAATTTCTTTTTTTGCACTAATTTTTAAAGATTTCGTTCCACTGATAAATGCCTCATTCTACTGCTTTCTCAGTTTTTCTATGTACATTTCAGTAACTACACGGAACTGTAAAATCCCCTGAAATATGCTCAAACATTAAATAAACTATGAGTTCCATTTTGTTCCTTCTTTTTGGAGTACAAACTTGTGTAGTCTTTCATTATCTTCTACAAATCTGTACCTCTGCCATCTTGGGACTTCCTTTTACCCGGATTCTGAGAATTAACTTTGCCTCTTTCGTTATTATTGTTACTGGATTTCCTGCTTCCAGCACCTTTGTCTTCTTCATCTTGTGTTTCTCCTCATTTTGATAGCTTCCTGAAAAGGGTGAGAGGCGTGGGAAGTAATTTTCTCACTTAAAATTTTTTTCAATATTTGAAAACTCTTTCCTTAACACACAAAGTTAATGGAAAGTTTGTCTAGATTTCTGTTGTTGTTGTTGTTGTTGTTGTTAGAGAATCTAAGTTGAAATTCCTTTTCTTAGAATTTTGAAGGCATTTCTTTATTGTCATCTATTTCCAGGATTACTACCTTCTAGAATTTGGATGTCATTCTGACTCCAAATTCTTTCTGTTTGACCCAGTTTTCTCCTCTAGAAGGTTACAGTTTCTTCTCTTTGACCTTGGAACTCTGACATTTTATCACAACATGCCTTGTATTAGGCTATTAGTCTTTTTTCATTCACTGTGTGGACAAGTCAGTCTAGAAATTCATGTCCTCCAGTTTTAGGAAGGCTTTTCCTATTATTCTTTTGTTATTTTTCTTCTATATTCTCTTTCTTGAACTCCTAGTTAGACCACTAGCCCTAGGATTCCTATTGGTTCTCTTAACTTTGTATTTTTTTTTCTATCTTTTATCACTTTGTCTTTTTGTTATAGTTCCTTAAAGGTTTGCTCAATTTTATTATGCATTCCTCCTATTAAACTTTTATTATTGCTATGATCTTTTTAATTGCCATCAGCCCCTACGTTCTGAATATCTTTTTTGCTTTTATTAGCATCCTTTTCTCATTTCATACATATATAGTAGTTTGTTTTATAGTTGATGATATTAATTATGCAGGTTTATTTTTTCTACTTTTGTTTTTGGTGGTGGGAATTTCTTCTGCTGTTCGCATTGTCTGTGTGTGTTTTCTGAGTTTTGTTGTTTTGGTTTTGGTTTTGGTTTTTTGTCTGTATTTTTTTCTTTTTTTTAGTTTTGGCTTTTGTTTTTCATGCTGGAGGCCTTTCTCAACTGTCTTATGGTTTATAACTTTCCTTTATAATTTAAGACTAAGGCTTCAAAAAAGCTGCTCTGTGTGTATGTGTTGGTCCAGGCTGATTTCCTGGTCGGCTTGACTGTAGGGTTATTGGGTTGGGAACTTATCAGTGTAGGAAGTAGCTCCATATGTTATTGTCTGAAAATATTTTCTCTTAGATTCATTTGTTTCTCTAGGAAGAAATCCATCCCTGGGAGGGGGCAGAGAGGTTTAAGCCTCACTACCAACATCCTGTGTTCTTAATATTTTTCTTTCCCACCCTTCTTCTTTCACTTTCTGGTATCTTTGAGTCAAAAATTACTATGGCTTGATTTTTCAACTTAATACCCACTGCCTTCTGCCGGGATGGTCACCTGGATGCTCTGGATATGAGAAGGATCTTTGAGGTCTATATACTTCATGTAAATTTTCAATCCATTCTCCTATTTTCAGTCCATACCTTCAGTCCTCCATCTTCAGAGGCTCTTGGTGCCTCCAGTGTTTCAGCTTTTGTGAGGTTCTTCAGCATATAGACAGGCTTCTCCCTCCACAGACAGTTAGGTCTCAGCTTCCTACTCTCTGTTAAGTCAGGAACCATTCAAACACCTGTGTGTCTCTCCTTACCCTTCATCTTTCTCTTGTGTTCTTCTGCCTTTTAAAAAATGTCTCTCCTATCACTTCAGTGGCATTTTGGGAAAGAGTAGAAATAAACATGAATATGCATTTCATCATCATTTTAAACCAGAAGTCACTGTGTGTGTATATGAATTTTTTTCAGCTTAACTATTTCATGTGATGCTGTTACCACCTAAAGGACAGAGACTTCTTTATCAGCCAACATTTATTTAGCATCTGGATAGGACCTTGGAAAAAATTGACTGTATCAATGAAAAATAGAGAACAGAGTGCGAAAGTTGAAAAGTCTTCTTTGTTCTTAGGATAGAAACATCCAGCAAGTAAGGCAAACTGTGGATTAGCTCTTTCCTTTTAAATGACTTAGAGAGTAGGCTCTTCTTATCCAAAATATTTCCTAAAATGCCCCAAAGTGTATCAACACCTGTCCCCTGAAAAGCCAATGAACTTGTGAGTTACAGAAGAAAATCTGGTTCTACTCACGTTTCTTAATAAAATCATTTGACAAAATGCTAATTCAAAGTCCAAGATCTAATGGAAGTTACAGTATTTCAGATAGCAGACAGAGCTAACTTTTTTTCATGAATTTAGCAACTGTTTATCACGTGCCCCCATGTTGTGTGAGGAACTAGGCTCATTGGCCATTTGACACAAGTACCTCCCATGGATAAAGGAATGCGCACGTTGACCCGTGGGGAGCCTTCCTCTCTAAAGCACCCGATCCAGAAAGGCTGCCAAGGATCACAGGTGCTCAATCTGTGCACAGAGCACTAATGTTTTTACTTCTAGTTGAAGTACTGTTTGACAAACACAGTTTTCATCACTTCAAATATGGGACAAGCCTAAGTTTCCAAAAGAAGCTGACAAGTTGAGAATTTTTCTGTGATGATTGCAACATGTACTTTAGAGACAAATCAGGTTCTTTGAGAGATGTCGGTGGTTTTAATCCAGGAGCTGAAATGTTGTGGCTTCCTCTTCCTCATAGATTAAGACCAAAATGTGACAAAGAAATGTAAGTAGTTTTCGTGTGGATGACGCAGTTTGAAATCAATTTAGCCATTATCTTTATTTCTTCATTCCAAACCCACATCCAACTGACCATTTCTAGAAGACGTGATTCCCTCAAAGTCCTACCAAGTATGGGCAGCAGTTTTAGTTTGGCAATGTTCACACTGAAGAACATCTAAATATTGGTGGTGCTTCCAAAGGAAGCCTTTTCTGCTGTTAAGGACCCACAGTGTCCAGTATATTTTCACGATGAGCAGATATAATGTGCAGAGATTACAAACTGGTAGATAGCCTTGCACGCTGGACCCGGAACATGGTGTGCATCGTTTGTCTAGGCTCCCAACCTCTCCTCGGACCCTGGACCCCATCCTGCCTCTCCTACATTAGGACATTCTTCCAGCAATTGCTTCCCCTCTCACCTGCATCATCGGTTTTTTTCTCTCAGTTGGATCTTCCTTGCAAACATACACACATACTATAATTTCTCTGATCTTCAAAAAAACCCAAAAGTCCTCTCTTGACCCACTTCTCCCTTCAGCCACTGCTTCATTTTTATTTCCCTTAGAAATCTTCAAAAATATTTACAAATACTTCCTGGGTCTAATTTCCCTCCTCCGTCTTGAAACCGTTCCAATCAAGAGTTCGCCCACCCCCCCCCCCATCACGCTACTAAAACTGCTCTTAATCCAGGTCATTAGTGATCCTCACATTGCTACATGGTCATTTCTTGGGATTGGCAACTGCATGGGTGCAAGTTGACCACTTCCTTCTTCTTAAAGCACTTTATTCTCTTGGATGCCACGTTGTCCTGGTTTTTCTTCTATTTTGCTGGTTGGCTTTGCTGGCTCCTATTCATTTCCCCAAATTCTAAAAAACAGTGCTTCGGTGCTCAGTCCTTTGACCTTTTCCTTTCTCTATCAACACTTATTTCCCTGATAACATCTTGTCTACAAGGACGCTATGAACTCATCTAAAACAGAAACAGATTCACAGACATAGTAAATTATCTTATGGTTACCGGGGAAAGGGGGTGGGATAGGATAAATTTGGGAGTTTGAAATTTACAAATGTTGGCCACTATATATAAAAATAGATTTTTAAAAAGTTTCTTCTGTATAGCACAGAGAAATATGTTCAATATCTGGTAACAACCTTTAATGAAAAAATATGAAAATGAATATATGAATGAAAGTATATGTATGACTGGGACATTGTGCTGTACACCAGAAACTGACACATTGTAATATACTGTACTTCAATAAAAAAATAAATAAATTTTTAAAAATTAAAAAATTAGTGCTATGACTCCTGAAACCATATGTCCAGTCTGAATTACTCCCCTGAATTGTAAACACATATACCCAATTGGCCAATTGACAAGCCAACTTGGAGATCTAATGGGCATTATTTCAAATCTACCAGGTAAAAAATACTGAGCTGCTGTATTTCACCCCACCCCTAACATCACAGTCTTCTCCATCTTCGTTAATGACAACCACATCCTTCCAGATCAGGCCAAAAATCCTGGGAGTCTTACTTGACGCTTCACTTTCTCTCTTACCCTACATGGAATCTATCAGCAAATTCTGTCATCTCTGCTTCCAAAATACATTCCAAATCTGACTCCATCTCCCCACCTCCACTCTTTCCAGTCTTGTCCAAGCAGCCTTCCTCTTTGGCTTGGGTTACTTCCTCTCAGGTCTCCTTCTCCTGACTCCGTAGAAGTATGCTCTCAACATAGCAAGCACAGAGTCACCGGGCTCAGACGCACCAGTGGCTTCCCGTCTCCCCCAGGATGACAGCCCAGACCTCACGATAGCTGATCAGACTCCACAGGATCCTGTTCTTTCTTACTTCTCCGATCTCATCTGCTCAGACTCTTTCTGGATCTCCCTGCTTTGGCTGCATCGGACTCTTTGAGCTCACTCATTTCTTGTGTTTATTGTATGTACCCCCACACTGGAATGCAAATTTCACCCAAGAAAGAGATTTTTGTCTCCTTTCTGTACTGCTAAGTCTCCAGATCCTAGAATAGTGCCTGGCACAGAGTGGGTATCTGACATACATTTGTTGAATAAATGAATTCATGCACAGGGTTTTTAAAATCTGAAAATTTCTCATAAAACATCGTGTTTATAGTTCTCCTTAAAATGTCAGAAGATTGGGCACCATGGGTTCTGCACCTTCCCAGGCCCACCATCACCTCGAGTGGAGCAGGGGCTTTCCTGCAGCTGATGGATGCCCTCCAGCCTCCCACCGTCTTTCATCCAGCTATGACGGTGCGTTGTCTGATTCTGCAGCAGCACCCACTTCTATCCCACTTGTGCTGGTAAGAGAACACTTTCTCATTTTCTTTCTTTTCAACAAAGATGATTTTCAAACTAGCAGGAAGGAAATTAAAAGAGAAAAAAAAAAATTTCTCGGTGTCTGTTTCACAGATGCTCCAAAATTCATCTCAAGCCTCTCAGGCTGAACATCTGTGTTCTCTGTGTCTGCTTTCTAGGACCTACTTTCATGCTCTTTGTGAAACCTAGACACTGACATCTCAGTCATATTTTCAGCCTGAACTCTCTCCCGAGTTCCAGACTCAAATAAACAATTACTTTGTACAGAGACCATTAGCTGGGAGTTCTGAGAGACATCTCAAATCCATCCTATAAAAATGATCTTATCGTCTCCCTCCCTCACTGGCAACTCAAATCTCCTCTCCAGCCAAAACTCCATTTCCTCCAGGGTTTCTAGACATAAATGCCACCATAAGACACCAAGTAAATTTGGGCTGGACTTCGGCAGTCATTCTAGAAGTCCTCTACTTTTCTCTCATTTCCAACCTGACATCTCATTCAGCAAGTCCTATGAATTCAACCTTCTAAACCTCTCCTATTTTTTTTTCTTTTTTCCTTTACCATACCAATTTCTTTTTTTTTTTTTTTCCTTTGTCATAATCTGTTAAGTGATCTTCTGGCCTCAAGCAAACCCTATTCTCACCCCCGAGTCCATTGTCAATCGTGTTGCCAGCATTGCCATCTAAAAAAAAAAAAAAAAATTATCTTAAATCCTATATAGCCTTGACTTTCCGTCGAATAGAATCCAACCTCCTGAGCATGGCATTCAAGGCCTCCAGGATCTGCTCCCTCTACACCCTCCCACTGATATCATTTCCTTCCTCTCCCCACACACCCTGTGCTAAAGCCTAGCTGAGCTGTTTGCTCTTTCCTAAGCTCTGTGCTCTTTTCACCTCAGCTGCTAAGCCCTTTACCTACGACTCTCTTATTTCAGGATGCAGGTTAACTACTGTGAGCTTGTGGCCTTCCCACACAGACATTTATAGCACTTTGTGCCATATTCTCTTACAACACTTTACAAAGGTCCGTAGTTACAGTTGACCCTTGAACAACAGAGAGAAATTGGTTCCAGGATCTGCTGAATGTTCCAAAATCTGTGGATACTCAAGTCCCACAGTCCACCCTCTGCATCCATGGTTCTGACTCCTGTATTTGACCATCCACAGATTCAACCATCATGTAATACTTGTAGTATTTATTGAAAAAAAAATGCCTGTAAAAGTGAACCCCTGAGGCTCAAACCACTGTTCAAGGGTCAATTGTCTTTTTTTATGCCACTAGACCACAGCCTCTCAAAGTCAAAGATTAAGAATTTGTCACCTTTATGTTTCTAGCAACTAACTTTATGTTTGTCTAGCAGTGGCTGACATAAAAAATATAGTCAATAAATAGGTGAATAAATGGATAAATGAGTGAAGCTGCCAAAGCAGAGATTTAATTCAAATCTCTTTTCTTTCATTAACACTCTTTGTCAAGGGGCTGTGGACACAGTAGCCACCATTTTATGGGCTTATAATAATATGATGTCAGATCACTTAGCTACAAATGAGGGATTAAATATCTCTTAATCTTTCCCAGGAACTGGGGTCTGGGTGTGGTACATTATATGCTTTGTCATGATATGTTACAGGGCTGTGCAAACAAGTAAACCCTTTGACCAGGCACAGAGCGGAGCAGAGCAGTTTTAGGAGAGCATAAAACTAGGATAAACTCAAGGGACAGAAAACATGACGTAAAGAAAATATACCAGCAAGAGAACAAACTACATGCCCCATTCAAGATGCTAATTCTTGTTCTATTTAAAATTTTCTAAAAGAGAAAGTTAAAACTACCAAGTCAGCCTTATCAATTCTGTGGTTTCTATGGTAAATAGTATGTTTTTCCACACTGTCAATTTCAGGTTCTTTCTCTTCCAACCTCTCATTAAAGAAAGATTCCCTGCCTCTGTGGAAGGAGCTCTCCGTAGAGCAATATGATGATTCCACGCCTTCTGCTGGCTGTCAGCTACTGGCCTCTCTTCCCCACTGCCCTTGATTCACTGAAGACTTTGGCATCCTCGTTGTCTTCTTTTCTATCCAACCTCGCCCATATTTCAGGATGATGTCATATCCATGTTTAACATCCTAAACACTTATTTCCTGGACGTAATCATTTCCAATGACTTCCCCACTTCACCCACCCATTCTCATAGACACACCCTGGAACTTGTCACCCAGAATTGCTCCAGATATGAACTTTTTTTTTTTTTTAAGACATCTGACTCTGAACATAACTAATCAGTTACTCACAAGCCACCATTCTTTGTTCTCCCTGAGGTCTCTAGTTCATAGGCTCCTCTACTTCCTATCGTTTCTCACCTCCTGTCTTTCATCCCTTCCTTTCTGATTGAGATTCTCTGATCCATCATTTCCCCCCTTTTTCTTTCCAGTGCCCTTAACTTTCTTACCCTCCTGTTCTCCCACTGGACCTGCCTGGCCAAACACCAAAGCTGGGTGGACCTCCTTGAAGCCCCTTTCTAAATCTTCAGGTCTTCTACTGGAGAAAATAAGACAGGCCGGTGGAAACTAAACCATCTGGACTGGACCTTCAACATTGCCTATGTTTTTCCATCAAATCTCTCAGTCTTTCTCTATCTCACCTATTTCACACTTTTTCCAGTTTTCTCAAATATCTACCCTTCCCTTCTGCCCAACACATTTCTCTTTACTCTCAATAGAGGATTTTCCCTAATTAGGGAAACACACTTCAAGATTGACGTCACCAGTGTTTTAAGAGAAGGAAGGCTTTGTCTCTTGAGCCTCTAGAAGCTCCTTGACCACAGTCTGCTCCTTCTCATTTCTCCTAACGCCTCCAGGAGAAGACCTCCCTTTGCTGCCGATCACCACCTGGAACACGTAGGCACAGCCTCCTCAAAGTTACGCTAGATTTCACTGAAGGGGTAAATGTAGGGCAGGCCACACTTTTCTTTCTTTCTTTCTTTTCTTGTTAAATTCTCCATCCATTTATTCTTTGCAACACTATCATGTAAAGCTATCCTGATGCATCAAACTTTTCTGATGAGTTACTGGTAGATCAAGAGATCCTATTGTGTAATGGGAAATTAAAAAGACAAGCAAATGAAAAACAAAATGATGGCAACCAAAACTCCTGGCTAAACATAATTGTAACCATAGTCCAAGAGAAAACAAGGGAAAAGGTCAAATTATTCACAAGAAGTGCCCTCCTGGACAGACCCCACTGAATGGCATCAGCCCCTGGTCCCGTAGGGCTGTACTTCAGTTTTACCACTTACTTTTGGAGTTTGCTCTAGCCATCGGATCACCAGGCTCCAGGAAATGCACATGTAAATGCAAAGGAGCAACAGTTAGGTCCAGGAGGGAAGAGACCAAATCTGTCTTGTTTGCTCTTGAAATCTAAGACCTAGCACAAAGCTTGAAAGAGAAGATTTCAGTAAATATTTGAGGCACCAGAGGAGAGAAAAGAGGAAGAAGATGTAAATGGAGACCATCTTGATGTTGACTCTGCCTAAGTCATATATTGGGTATTTTTGTATTTTCTTCGGACAAACACTGGCCATCTCTGACTTTATCTCCTTTTCTGTAGTCCCTCATATAGCCCCTTTGGAGTTCAAGTGGACCTTCTATAATGTCCATTTATTCTTGGACCTGAAGTTCTTGGTCTACCTATGACTAACAGAGTAAGTGCAAATCATGTCATGAATCTAGCATCCCTACAGAGTGCTATATTCTTGACATTTACCCATAAACATATATTTAATACTGGTTAATACATACTTTAGCAACAGGAGCCAATTTAATGTCAAGTCCCTCATAAATTACGTGGGTCACTCCCTCCCTGTTGTCATATATAAACACATCTTCATTAAAGAAGCTTACAATTTTGAGAAGCAGCAATTCTCACCCATCTCCTACCAAGCTAGTGAGGAGGGGAGAGGAGGAGTTGGTAACAGACTTATAAACGATAACAGAACCCTAAGCTCCTGATTCCAGACTGCTTGCTGTAACTGCAAGACCAGAAACTCCCACTGTGGCCTACTAGGACCTGTGCAAAAACAAACAAACAACTTTTCAGCTCAGAGAAATTAGCTGAGTCCAGCTCTGTAAGAGACAGAGATGCCGAGAATTACTTCCTTTAAATAAGGATATCCCTTCAAGACTTTGAGATTCTCAATATCTCTATTTTCTGATTATTTTACTCTCTCATACCTCAGTGTATCTGAAGTTTGGGGGAACACTCCTCCATTTTAAAGATCATTTTTGGCCTCAGTTCCACATGTGGCTCTTTGATGTTTGCTGTATGTTGTAATAATTGATTTGGCACCATTTCCGGATAATCAGTTGGGGGGGGCATTTTTTACTTTTATAAATAAATTATGTAACATTTTCATACAATTTGTGCATGCTATTATGAAAATATGCTGTTGGATTTATTGGGAAACACTCAGATTGTCATAATGTGAATCAAGGCGTTTCTTGGGCCAGCATCTCAGATCTTATACTAGGCTATTAATCTGAACAAGTGATTCCCAACCCAGTACTAGAATCCTTTTTCAATATCCAAACCTGGATGCTTGCATAAATAGTAGCTTTACTTTTCTTAGCCTCTTTGATTAAAAATATATATAGTGATTAAAAAGAAAGCTACCATGAATTTAGAAATACTTTAAAAGTAATATTAATTTTAGTTTATTAACTAATAGCATGTAATACTTTTTGAATATCAGTTTATTAATTTGTTTTAAAGAAAATGGTTCCACCAAGCCCAAAGATTCACAGACATCCTTAGCAAAGGTTTTAGTTAAAAGAAACCAGATCCCAAGCACGTCTTCCAGGCTTTTAGTTTTTCCACTGTATAGTGTCTGTTATGAGATGTCATATTGCTTTTAACATTTACATGGATCACCCATCATGTAACATCCCTTCTGGACCAATTTCTATTCTAGGTCCTGGACGAGGGCAGTAGGAACAAGTTCCACACATCAAGGTGCTTATGATATAGTAAGTATGATAAAGTAATGAATTTTTAAACAATGACTTAACACACCCAAAAGTAATTCTTTACCTTCAATGCGAATGTAATTTATCCATTTTTAAAAGCTGGTCATGTGTATTTCCCTTTCTCCACATTGCAGAGATGTACTACATACCTCCTTGTTGACAGAATCATTGGATAAAAGCAGTCAGAACCAAATTATAAAGATGCTATCATTATTTCAAATTCAGCGCCTGCTAAACCTTGCCAGGAATATGTTGGCCTCTGTGGAAGTCCCTGTAACCAAGCAAACATGATATTGCTATGGCATTGTCTCTTGGAACAAAATAATGCCCCAAGGTCTTGGGGAGTTGAGGCCACTCTGGACCTATAGATCAAATTGGAGTCTAAAGAAGCCAACCAGAAAGTACCCCAGAGGGATAGTATATGTTTATATACACACGGACGCACCCACAAATATAAACACTGGGTTCCCACTGTTAGTGTTCTAAATGTGTAACTTTTAGAACATCTTCTGCATCTTCTGCTGGGATGCCTATTTTTGTCTTTTGACAGAAGAGTAGAACTTCAACTTAAATATTTATTTTGGAAAACAAGATTGACTTATTTTAATAGTGCAAGCAACTGAAAGGAAAAGAAAACCAAGAGGTGGAAAGATTCATTTATTTGGGCGCGGGGGGGGGAAGCTCGAGTGTGGAAGAACCCGAAAGGGGACTGAACAAACATCAATAAGCAGGTTAGGAGGAAGGTGTAATTACAACAGAGTAAAAGCACTTTGATGTCCGAATATGGAAATTGCTTTTCAGACAAGAGTCCACGTGAACACACATTGCCAGAGCCCCTGTATTGAGGTTTGAAGCCTGTGTGAAAATGATGCCAGTAGGAAAGGGAAAAGAACATTTCTGCACAGCTGGAATTTCATTTCCCTTTGAAGCGAGATTCTCCTACTGCCTAAGCACTCCTGGCTTAGGTGCAAAGTCCTGGGCTTAGAATCAAGAAATGTGAGTGCTGGTATCAAATCTCATAGCAACGAACAGGCTCATACTAGGAAAAGCAAAGAATAATAGAATGACAGCCTTGGAAGAGAACTTCAAGTTTTTCTAAATCCATCACTTCACAGTGGCTGCAATGGAGCCAGGACCTGTCTATGCTGCAGTTTTCTGTTCTGTCAAATGCACTTATCACTTCCCCTGCTTCCATAATAGAATCATAGTGAGGATCAAATGAAATGGGAGGTTGGAGAGTGGGCTCATCCGCATCATCTCTTTCTTATCTGGATTCCTATGCTATTTGCTATTAGTTTCGTCATTTTTTTAAGTTTCCTTGACTTGTTAGCTACACTGCATTTGCCTACCTTTGATTTTACCTTGATTTTGAAAGCCAGGACCTATATGTTAAGAATACAGTGTATATTAAGCACATGAAGAGCCCGAATCATATTATTTGTTGACTGTATACTAACAACTGAAATTCACTATGTGGTTCCTAGGGCACCAGGCCCTGGGCTACTGTGTACAACAGTCCTTAGAAGTGGGTATCATTGATCGTCTTTTCCATCCAAGGAGACCGAAAACCTGAGAAGTTAAGCAGCTTCCCAAGAACACACAAATAAGAAGAGGTGGAGGAGGACCAGATTCAAATTTCTCTGGCTCCGGAGCCCTTACTCTTTTCATGCCAACAGGCCTGATTAAGTTTAAAGTCCAACAAAATTATGACAATCACTGCTTTTTCCCCAGGGACCTAGGAGATAAGTGCTGGAAAAATAAGGAGGAAGCAAAAGAAGAAAGATCCTTTTGATGTCATTGAAACCAGCGGTGAGAGAACTGGGAAACTGCCGTGGACCCTGTACTTCCAAGAATACTGCCCAGGAAATGTTATTCGTTATCTTCATCCCTTTCCCCAGCTTAGCTCCTGGCCCACCAGATAATCTCCTGCTCTTCTCTTCATATGCAAATGACGCAGAATTGTCTTTAAAAATTAGATTGCTTAAATTTAATCACTGTCCAAGTGTCTTCCATTTTATACTTTCAGGCCCTCTTGCCTCCACTCTCCCTCTCTGGTGGGGCAGTGCAGTGTGCTCAGACTGGGGCCTGACTCTCAAGATTTGATTCCATAATGAGTGGAAATCTACAAGCTGTGCCCTCAGGGAGCGCTTGAAGCCAGCTCTCTGCAGCTTCTACACTTTCAGGAGGCACTGGCCACCAAGGATACCTGGCACTGAAAACAACTGCAGTTTTCAACGGCAAATCCTCCAGGAAAAGACTGTGTTTATATCTTTCTCAGATTTTTCTACAATTTTTAACTCCTTTTTTGATGTATTCTCTCCCAAGTTTTTTTCTCTCATATGACTTTTACTTAATATTATATTGTGAACTTTCTTATTGGAATAAAAACTCTTTTAAAGTAGTTATACAATAGTCTATTTTTAACCTGTCAGTAATTTATTAATCATTCTCCTATTGTTGAATGCTTAGCTTATTTCCAGTTTTTCACTACTGTAAAAAGCAAAGATGAACATTCTCTATATATTTTCCCAGTATTTAAATTATTTCACTGGTGGACATTTATCCTTTACCTGCAAAAAGAAATCAATTCAAAATTGATTAAAGACTTAAACATAAGACCTGAAATCGTAAAACTTCTAGAAGAAAACATAGGGAAAATCTTCTTAACATTTACTTTGTCAAAGATTTTTGGATATGACACCAAACGCAAAGACAACAAAAGCAAAAAATAGACAAATGGGATTATATCAAACTAAAAAGCTTCTGCACAGCAAAGGGAATCACCAACAAAATGAAAAACCTCCTATGAAATGGCAGAAAACATTTGCAAACCATATATCTGATAGAGTTAACATCCCAAATACATAAGGAAACTTTTCAACTTGATAGCAAAAAACCAAAAATGTAAAAACGAGCAGAAGAACTGAACAGAAATTTGTGTAAAGAAAACATACAGATGGTCAACAGATATATGAAAAGGTGCTCAATATCACTAATCATCAGAGAAATGCAAACCAAAACCACAATGAGATATTTTCTCATACATCTTAGGATGACTGCTATCAACAAAATGAAAAATAACGTGTTGGTGAGGATGGTGAGACTATCAACAAAATGAAAAATAACGTGTTGGTGAGGATGGTGAGAAAAGGGAGCCTTTTTCACTGTTGGGAATGTGAATCAGTGTAGCCACTATGGAACACAATACGGAGGTTCCTCAGAAAACATAAAATGGTATGATCCAGCAATCCTGCTTCTAGTTACATGTGCAAAGGAACTGAAATCAATATCTTGAAGAGACGTCTGCTATCCGTGTTCAGTAAAGCATTGTACACAATAGCCAAGACATGGAAGCAATCTAAGTGTCCACTGACAGATGAATAGATAAAGAAAATATGGTATATACAATTTGCCCTTGAACAACAAAGGTTTGAACTGTGTTGACCCACTTATACCCAAATTTATTTCAATAAATACTACAGTACTACTACATGATCCACAGTTGGTTGAATCCATGGATGCAGAACCAAGGATACAAAGAGCCACTATAAAGTTACACAGGGATTTTTGACAGCACAGAGGTCAGCACCCCTAATCCCAGTGTTAGTCATGGGTCAACTGTACATGCAATGGAATATTACTCAGCTTTAAAAAAGAAGGAAATCCTACCACTTGCAACAAAGATGGACTCTGAGGATATTTTGCTAAGTGAAATAAGCCAGACACAGATGGACAAATACTACATGATACCACCTATGTGAGGGATCTAAAATAGTCAAAATCACAGAAGTAGAGAGTAGAATGGTAGGTGCCAAGGGCTGAGGGGAGGGAAAACAGGGAGGTATTAGTCAAAGGGTACAAATTTTTGGTTGTACAAGATGAACACTTTTTACAGATCTCCTGTACAGCATACTGCCTACAGTAAACAATACTGTACTATCTACCTAAAACTTTGCTAAGATCTTATGTTAAGTAATCTTATCCCACACACAAAATAATAATAAACAGAGAGGACAGGAGAAGACTTTTGGAGGTGATGGATGTGTGTATGGCATAGATTGTGTTGGTGATGGTTTCATGGGTGTATACCGTTCTATCTCCAAACTCATCAAGTTGTCCACATTAAATATGTACAGCTCAGTCATACCTCAATAACAGGTCCATGTGGCTAGTGGCTACTACACTAGATAGTGCGCATATAGAACATTTCATCATTACAGAAAGTTCTGTTGGACAACGTTGCTCTAGAGTTTAGGTAGTTCAGAAGGCTCATTGTCTGGGAAAAACTCATTGTTTTCATGTACTCATCTTCACAACACTTCTGACACCAGGCATGTGGGTTTTCCACACCAAGAATTTCTGACCCTAACTCCCTGGAGTTCATGCAGACTCCACAAGTCAAGGGCTCAGTTACACAAGACTGCCCCTGCCCCTGCCCTTTCAGATGCCAATTGCAAGTAGTGGTTAACCACATCTTCTATCTGACTTAGCTACCAATCTGAGGTTCCCATGACCCTCTCCGTGGGTCAGTTATCAGTAATTTGCTAAAGTGGCTCAAAGAATCCAGGAAAATAATTTACTTACTATTGCTGATTTATTACAAAAGATATTTTAAAGGATACAAATGAGCAGGCAGGAAGACATACCTAAGGCAAGGTCTGTAAGGGCCAACACACAGGAGTTTTTGTCCCTGCGGAGTTGTGGTGTGTCACCCTCTTGACAGTGATGTGATAACTGAGCTTCCAGTCCTTCCCCTCTCTGGAGAATAGGTGGGTGGGGCTAAAAGTTCCAAGCTTCTAACCATGGCTTGGTCTTTCTGATGACCAGTCTCCATTCAGTCCACTATGAGTCACCTCATTAGAGCAAGAGATGCTCCTATCACCTAGGCAACCAACGGAGCTAGGGGCTCTGTGTCAGATGCTCCTATAACTCAGGAAATTACAAGAGTTTTGCAAGGGTTTTGTCAGGAACGGGATTCAAAGACCAAATGTTAGCAGGAACCTGTGGCAGAGACCAATATATGTATTGCTATATTTCATACTCACAATAATGGCTCTGCAGTGGCCAATATTTAGAGACTTTATAATTAGAGATGAAAGATCCAATTTGCTAGGTATGAAGAAAGGGGACATGGTTCTCCTGTTTTCTAGGGTATAGTTAACTTTCTTTGAACATCAACTATTTTCAGGCACATATTTCTGTAAAATGCAATCTAGAATAAAGGCAAAGAGAGGCCTTCAATATTAAGATTTCTATATCTGTGAAATTTTTTTTTGGTTAGAGATAGATTAATTGTATGTCCCAATTTACCTGGGCAGTCCCAGTTTGCACCTGTTTTTCTTGATGCATAGTTATTATGAATTCTCTGTTTTAGTCTCAAAATGTCCCTGTTGGGATGATAAATTATTTGATCATCTTACTGATGACAAATTGAAATTACAATGGAGTAATCATAATTCAGGCATACAAAAATCAAGTCCAGGCAGTCATGGAGGATGTGGTCTCAGACATGTCTCTGCACCACTGAGAACTTGAACTTTCTTTGAACTGTACCAGATCCAAGGACACCATCAGCCGTATTCAGAACAACACCTGCCAGCTGCAACCTTATGGTCTCAAGGTCTTTCCTTGTAACTGAACAAACATTTTGGACCCCAGCAAATACTTAACAAGCACTCTTACTTCTTGCCAGCTCCAATTATAATTCTTGATAAGCAAACCAGATAACTAACGGTAATCTTGCGCTTTTGCGTTTTATAAGCCTCCCTCACTTTGTAGTCTGGAGGAACTCAATTCAAGTATGTCTTGAATCTTTACCTCCCAGACTGCAGTCCTAACAAAACCCAGATAAATGCCTTTTTATTTCAATCAAGTCTCAATTTCTCAAATTTGGTTCATACTACGTATAGTCTTGTGTCCTCCTTCCCCACTGAAACTTTGTAGATGGGCAAAACAAAAGCCCTCTGAATGCTGGTTTCCTGAAATCAGTTTTGCCCAGGTTCCATTCAGATCTATGGGCTCAAAGACTATAAAACTGTTTCCCATATATTCACTTACTTGCCAACTTACTTGTGACAAATTTCCACATGTATTTCTTGGACTTAAGGTATTTTCTTACGTATGAACAATCAGAGAGAACACTGTTGAACTAGAATGCAGAAAATATGTGAATAATTTGGGGATATGTAAACTACATCAAAAGCTTGCATATATTTATCTTCTGTATCAACAGGTTTCCATGAGTGTGCTGAGGGAATACACTGACAGAAATGTAGAAAGAGAATTACTTCAGCAGAAAGAGAACTGATCTGGGAGGCAGAATATGTGAGGGTTTTTTTTGCTAATGTAGCCTCACATATATGAACTTGGGTTTCCACTTTTCACAGTCTTGTCCCTGTAGATTTCAGTTTTTTAGAGGGAAACATTTGATGTAAATTTAAAGCATTCTTCATTTGAGCCAGTTTGAATTTCTAAACTTCTTTCAGTTCCTTCGGAATACCAGTCTGTCTCTCTCACTTCCTGACCTTTGCACATGCAGTTTCTTCATTCTTTAATTCTCAGCATATCACTTCCTCATGAAAATCTTCTCTGATCCCCTAAATCAGGTCAAGTGATCTCAAGGTCTCTATATCTTATCAAAGCACTGAGCTTTAATTTCTTGTTGAATGGTCAAAATACTCTTTGAGACCTTTAAGCTCTCTGAGAATAAAAACCATGTCTATTTGATTCGCTTTATAGCCCCAGCCCTAGAGCAGAATTCACATAGTTGATACGCAGTTATATCTGTGGAATGAATGAATGAGCAAGGCTGTGTGAAAGTCTTTGTATCCAAAGATATAGAGCCAAGAAAGACATGGTTCCTATCCTGAAGGAGCACACAGTTAAGGCCAAACTAGCATGACTTTAATACAAGCCAAATAAGTTTCAAAGAAGAGATACAAGAAAGAAATTCTGTAGGAATTCAGAGGGAAATGACAGCACATTAGAGTTAAGAAAAGGCTTCTTGAAAAAGGGACCATTTATGATAGGCCTTAAAGGGAACCTAGAATTTCAACAGGCAGAGATAGTTAATAGACAGTTAACATTCAGTTTATTGTAAACCTATTATGTAAAGGAAGATATTGTTTGGGGCACTAAGTTCGTAGGAAGACAAATAAGACAAGGATCCTGCCTGAGAGGAGCCAGTGATCTAACTGAGAAACATATAAAAATTATATTAAAAGCTACTGGCATGATGCAAAATGTATTCCATGTTAAAAACAGTGTAAACAGAGTGCTATGGGAGCTCAGAGGAGCAAGGTGGGGAGGTCAGACAGACAAGAGGGACCAGTTCTGACTGGGTCTGTCTCTTCCACTAGGGTGGAGAACAGTAGAGCAAAATCCTGCAGCTGTGGATTTTAATGAACTTCTTGGAGCTTGCCTTTGTTTCTGTTGTTGCTTGGCAACGCTCATGCTGGCTCATGAGATGGTATCCATTGGGAACAATTTTTTTAAAGGCTAAACTTTAAATACCCCACTTACACACAGACTACACCTGTAAAATTTCCCTCCAGATAATTGCCTACTGGGGCAATGTCCTTGGCCATGTTAAGAGCATTTCATTCAGATCTTACCTTCCCTATATGTTTGCCATACCCTCATGGAGTAACCACTGGACTCTTTTTAACTTCAGTAACTCCCGGGGAGATCTGAGCTGGTTTCTTCCAAAGGGAGCTGTGACTGGTTAGAACGTATTTCAGGTAAGATCTATTTATTTCCCCCTTTCCCTCTTGGACTCTCACTCTGGGAATTATAGGCTGCACTGCTCTGCAGAGTCCCCGTGGTGTATGTGTCAAATGGCATGCCCAACCCAACCGGCTGCCTCAGCCCTTGGGATGCTCCAAGGTTGCTCAGCAGCAGCCTGGGGGAGAGAGGGGTTATTTTGTCTTCAATTAACCTGAGGCTAATACGTGGATTCTAATTCCTGCGTGGGCTCACATGCACTGTGTCCGTGTTAGTGTCCATGGAACTGAGTAGAACCCTGCAGGGGCCTCCTCAAGCACAAAGGCCCCCTCCAGGTCCCTTATCTCTTATTTGTAGAAAAGCTGAAATCCCCCAGGCCTCCCTGAGTCACAAAAGAGCAGGCTCAAGCAGCTAATGATTAGGACAATAGAGTCACAGACTCACTGTCTGATGCACACTTCTGAGTTGTTTTGTGGATACTGAACTGCCAACAGAGGGAAAAAGCTAACTGCATGGTGACCAGACTGCAGCCATGAAAGCCACTCCACCTTGAGCAGTACTGAAATGGCTAGCACATTTCCAAGAACTGGTCTTAAGGGCATGGGACTAACACTATTGCGCATAATAACCTAAATCTTTGTGGGGAGCAAAATAATTATAGCTTGCTCTACCCATTTATATAGGCAAGAAACTAAAACTGTCAGCAAAGAGGTGCTTCAAGCCCGTGTTGTTATCTTTCACTCTAAGACCTAGACACCCTTTCTCAGGATGAAGAAGTTACAAAAGACTGATTTTTGTCCCTAATCCCATAGAAATGAAATGACACCCAATTGGGGATTTGTAAGCAGCTCTTTGCAGAAAACCACCCTCAGCAGGATACCCCTTTTTTTTTTTTTTTTGTCACTTTTGTCAAGCTATATTGTCACTAACTTTAAACCAGGAACCCCTCTGCTGTACTCATCTCCTGCCCAAGCACACCTTTAAATCTTTTGATCACACAATCCCTTGCCTAACATGTTGGTTCTTTCCATAGATCAAAGGCGTGAAAATAAAGAATAAATAATTAACAGGTGACCAAATCTTTTCCCTAGGTTTCCCCCCAGTAATCTCATGAACAGACTGTGTGAACAAGACAGCATCTAAAGAAAGATCACAAGGAGTCAACAAGCCTGCAGGCAGTGGGAGACAGCTGTGAGTCTGATCCCCTATCTCAATGATCAACTAAGATTACTTACCCTTTTCCTGTTAGAAACTTCCAAGTCAAGCAGAATCTTCAGAGTTGGTATTGGGACATGAGTCTGCCTTCTCCCTAGACTGCCAGCTTCTGATTAAAAGCAAGTATCCTTTCTACCAACAATTCCCTCTCAGAATTGATTTCCAGCAGCTGGACCTGAGTTTGGTAACATCCAGGGGGATTGGAGCATCAGTGTCAATACAATTACTGACATGACAATTCTGGGGGGGTCCCCTGAGTCATCAGCATCATGGCCATTAGTTGTGACCACAGACCCCTACTACAGACCACTGAAGATATAAGGCCGGTATTAACATTTTCTATAAAGTTTTTGGATACATCAAGTCCTGTACACTGTTCTGTGGTTTATAGAATCCCACCACATCCACCCCCCCCGCCCCCACCGATATTTCTGAAAAGATGGGAAAGCTGGCAGGGAACTTGTATTTTTCTTGGAAGGGGGTGTCTTCTAGAAAGAAGGAACATTGTTAAATTAGTAATTGATCTGGGGCCACAGAATGGTATAATGAGACAAGAGATCATCTCTAAATGCCCAAATCCAGTCTAGTTCTCACTAAGGAGAGAAATGTAATTTACACAAACGCCAGGTGACAGCACCAACGCTATCATCCATGCTGTCAGCACCTCCTGACTTTGCAACCTCTCACCATTCCACAAAACTGTGTCTGTTTTGCAGATGAATTCTGTTGCAAAATCTGGAAGTGTTATTTTAGAGCAGGAAGGACGATATAGTTGCTAAAAGACACGAAAACATTCATTTTCTTGTTAACTTAAGCATAGCTAAAGCAAAGTCAAAATATAAAACATTTCAGAGCAAAAATAGTGTCCTCTTCCTGTCTCCAGAATTCCTGAGTGTGACCAGCCCACCCAAAGAGAATTATGCTGAGCAAGTCCTTTGTCATTTGTAAACCAGATGAAAATCTGTGGAAAAAACAACTTTCCCATTTAAAAAAACAAAACAAAACATCTGTGACTCTCATGGCTTACTCATGGGGCGGGTTTGATTTTTAATTTGTAGTTCTTTAAAATAGATACACCAATATCCATGCCTGAGAGGAAACATTTTCCTCTGCCCTTCCTGGTTCTTCTGGCTGGTATAATTAATAGAAGAAAATCAAACTTAGTCTTGTGTGGAAGGGGATCCTTAAGAATATGAGGCCCCAAAGGGCAGTCAGGCAATTCAGGATTATAGGCTACTCTGAGCTAAGGGAAGGGGGCAGGGACCTGGGAGAAAGACAATTCAGCAAATGTTTAGTAAACAAAAGTTTAACCGTGCCACTTAAAGGAGTCTTTCTTGTGTAAAACAACATTATCTTTGATGGCAGCTCTCTTCTGAATTCTTTTAGACAGTTAAGGGGGAGGTGGGGGGAAAAAAAAAAACTTCCAGACTCTTCTTTCTTAAAAGTAATCAGCCTAAAATAATCCTCATGCCAAAGAGACAAATTTTGCTGTGGCAAATTTTGCTCCCCTACATCCAGAAGAAGATGAGTAAGGAAAAAGAAGAGAGAATTTAAAGAAAGAAATGCACACCCATATGATACCTATATAAATGCTTTATGAATTTATGTTTTGAAATCAGCAGTCATTGCTAGAAAGCTGAGAATCTGGTTACTATTGACTCTGAGCCATAAAAAAAACACTGCTGACCAAGACCCACATCCTTCCATTTCACTGATTCAGTTAACATTTTTCTCTCAACTGGAAATATCTTACTATGCATCTGGGAAATCCCTTACCACAATATTTGAAGCGCAAAGATCTAGAGAGGGCAGATTTTGGCTCAAAACAGCCCCTTAAACCAGGCATCTCATAGTGGCTCAGCCGATGCTGAAGCCAGTGAATTCTGGGCATGCTCATGCCTCTGGGACATGCCAGGAATATTACAGGAAAGAAATATGGGTTGCTGTGAAGGATTCTGTGAAGCATCCTTGTTGCTTACGGGAAAGTGATTACAAAGTGTACTTTGCTGGGTACATGTCACGCTCATCTGAATAACTCAAACCTTTATGTGCTGTCTTTTTTACAGCTATGAGGAAGTTAAAGGAGAAATAAAAGGCATGTACACAGATAAGAACTAAGATACCGCTGAGAACATTACCTGCCATCACTGTTCTTGGGATTGGAGATAATTCACAGGCAATCTCTATCAGACTAGTCATCATTCTGTTCTTTTTCCTTTTGTGCTCTCCATTCTTAGACTGTCCTCTCCCTGTGCCCGCCACCTTGTGAAATCTCATAGGAACATTCCCTTTTCTGCATATTTCTTTCCAGCATCTGAAGAGTGTGGCTTTTGCTCTTGTTAGCAGGCTTGTTCTTGCCACAGCTTCACATGGGGCAGGATCTTGTGAAGAATGGACAGAAATGTCTGAACTTAATTCTCAACTACGGCACCAGACGTTTCTGGGTGTCTTAAAATGCCTTTGGCTGAGCTCCAGGCATGGCTGGTGGCACCAGAACTGGAAAAGTTCAGCTATATTACCTTTCCAGGGTCACAAAGATAGGTTTTTGCTGTGTTCTAAGTCCCCCTTGAAAGAAAAAAAAAAAAAAAACTGTTTTTCTCCTGAGGTTTGAGCCTCGGTAGAACTCAGCACATGTAAAATAATCATGCCAATTCTGGGTGATCTTCTTTCACGAATCCTACTGACCTGTGGGAGCACCATGTCGCTTCTGCTCCATTCAGAACTGGGCTAATGTGGGTCTTTAAAACTGATAATATTCAAAATTCTTAGGCCTGCTCAATGGAAAGAGGCAATCAGTAAGTGTACATTTCGTGGCTAAAACCCCACCTCCTCCACAAAGCCTTCCAGCTAAAACGGTCTCCTTCTCAGCCCTGAATTTCCATACATAGCAGTGACATTCAACCAAAACAGCTCTGACCTTTCGCTTAGTGATTCTACTACAGTGTCTGACCTCTCCAGGTGGATTTTGGATTGTGAAAGGAAAGAGGCTTTGTTTTAGCTTTCCCTTTATGTCCTGGTAATGCCTGCTTCAATAAAGTTGTATTAAGCTGTCATTAAATATTTGCTTAACAAATAAAAGATTCTTCCTCCCTTCACCTCTTCCAACAGTCCCGTTAGACTAAATTGATTCCCTCAACATTTTACGTGCCAAAGTCTTTTGGGAGAAAAAAACAAACAAACAAATAAGAAACCCACAGGCCCACAATGGTGTCACTAGCGCCAATGCCCAGGACACCAAACCTAGTCTTTATACCTGACTTAATTGCAGTTTTGACCTCCCCCAGAAACATAGTCTTAATCAGCCATTCTGGAATTTTCTCATCAGCCCCACTGTGGTAAATCTGTTATGTGGGCCCTCTCCATTCCCTCCCACCCAACCCAGGAAGAAGCAATCTAAGTGAAAAACCCCTGGCATTCCCTCCCTGCCCCGAAAGCTGTCCTGAAATGAAAATATTTTCTTTGCTTCCTTGTCCCCACATTTTTTCCTACACAAACCTTCCATTTTGCAAATCTCCTCAGAGCAAACTTTTAGTTACTGGATTCATGAGTCACTTAATAAAGCCAATTAGTTTTTCAAATTTACTCAGTTGGATTTTGTTTTTTTAACAAGTCCAAGTATTGCACTGTTTTTGCGGTTCTGTTCGTTAATCTTCACAAGACTGACTGGAGTAAGTGAGACAGGCAGCATCTGGGAAAGACTGGCCAGTAACACTCTTACCAGGGGACATTCCATTTGCTGTCACCACTCTCATCCTTCAACCTGGCAACAACCTTCAGAGGAAGGGAGGGGACAGGACATGTTTTCCAGCCACACTGTCATTGAAAACAGTGCAAAACAGATAAAATAGTGAACTTACATAAATTATAATTAAAATTGGGATGAAAAGCTTGTGAAATGATACTCTTCTCGTGACACTTTGATGGCAATTTTAAAGGTCATTCTCATTTACAAACTGAAAGGAAATCTGGCCAGAAAAACAACTGTGACCAAGTCTAAGCAGACCAGACATAGGTAGTTTGTCCTAAGTGTGACTCATGTGCTCACTCTTCCATACCCACCCCTCTCCTGACCCCCTGGCCCAATTCCACTGTGTGTTCCACCACAGACTGGCCAGTTATTTACCATTATTCCTGACTTCAGAAAGTATGTTACAAACAAATGCAGCTTGATATCTTTTCCCATGTGGGAAAAAAATCCTTTTAAGAAGATGCAGAAAAGCAGTAATGAGAATCAGAAATGCATTGTTAGTGACAGAAATTCAACCATTAATTAGCCCAGTACACGTTTAAAAAAAGTGTTTTTGTTTTTTTTAATTTAAGGGTAAGCAACTACTGACATTAAGTATTAACAAGGTAGGCTCAAACTGTAATAATGTTACAGAAAAAAATGGCCTCTGCACACCAAAAGGTGAGTTCAAACTCTGAAACAGAGTTTGAGAACCAAAGGAGTGACTTTATATTGCTTTGCCGGGCAAAGGAGAGCCACAAGAGGTTAATACTTTAATAACTGTGAATCCACCTTGGGGTTGGGGCTTGGTGATTATATAGGCAAACAGGATGGAGCATATCGGTGATAACCAACAATAGAGACTTTTACAAAAGTTTATCTCATGTCACCAGAACTTTTGGTGGTTGTTGCCCAAGGCCTTGGTGTTATCTGGTCTGATCCCTCTGGCTCTTGGAAGATCTGACTGTTCCTTGGTTATTGTTCTGTGACCTTCTTTTTGGAAAACAGCTCCTGGGTACAAATTATTTAGGGTAGGACGTAAATCATAAGGTTGGGATTGCTAAGCACAGAGTCATTCAGGCAAGTTAAATAATAGCAGTAACAAGGAGAAAAACACGTTAGTCAGTCAGACGTAACTCAAAGCAAGTTAATTCATTACGATAAATTCCTAGAGCTGCCTTAGCATCAGGGAAGCCATTTTGTGACTCCTTCACTAAATGTCTTGGGCAGATATAAGAGGTCAAGTATTTCTGCACAAAGCACTTAAAGTTGTTTTAAGGGGTGAGATCATCTCACCCACCTGTTTGGTGATCAAGTATCCTGGGATGAAAACAGCTGAGGGTCAGTAATAAATATTTCCTAAGACTGTGATGATATTTATACTTTAGAGGTCTGGGTTTGCCTGGAAAGGAACTGCCAAATCCATTAATATAAGGAAGTAGAGGTACTTCTAAGCTTTCATTTTATAAAAGAACTTTTAAGTGTGTTCCACAGCTGGCCAAGTGGCCTTGCTCTTCCCAGTCTACCTTCTACTCAAGGCCCTCAACTTTTGGTTGTTTCTGCCACCCTATACTGACCCCAACTTGAACTCTATGCCCTTTCATTTTGGCCAAATTGAGGACACAAACTCATTTCCCTGTTTCTCCCTTAGCATGGCTAAGACAGAATGAAACTTTCACAAAAGCTTTTCTAAACACCAATTAAAACCAGAAAAGAAAGGAAACCTAAAATACATAAGTACATGAAAACTCTGTGGTATGTAACTACAATTTTCTCATTTTAGATGTGCTGATGTTGACCCAGGAGTTATAGACCTTGTCCTATTTTACACCCTGTCTGAGAAGGCTTTACTTAACTGTAAATGGCTGGCATACATTTACAGCCTTCTACCTGTGTTCTGACGTACAACGTGCTGGCCCTGCTTCCTGTGCAAGACATCATTTGAACATGCTGATTTCCTTCTAGACATCTTGGCTAAACTGTGGTCAAAATCAAGTGAGATGGGCTTCCACTAGGTCCCAGGGCCTTCCCCTTCATCTCGCCCAAACACTGACAGGGCTTTCTTCTATGTTCTGATCAATGCCGGCAGCAAAACTTGCTCCCCTCAAATGGTCTCTCTAGCATGAAGATTAATTTAGAATGATTATTTTTAAGAAACAGAAGACTTGGGAAGTTTTTCTTGTTACCACCTCTCCCTTAACTGCCTCAAAGAATTTAGATAAATGATCTGTTCTTGGGATACACTTTTTACCAGAGATATCCACAAAGAAATTGGGCTAGGTGTGGTGGAGACGTATCAGAGTCCACTCTGTGTGCCATTGTCTCTGCACAGCCCAGCAAACATTTGTTTATCAAACATCTGCTTTTTCATCTCCATATGAATTGCCTTCCTCCCCTTTGAAGTCCCAAAACCACGACCCCCAACATCCTCTTTTGTCTTTAGCTGAAGATGGTATTTAAAGTGAGGGCTTAGGCCATTTTGGTGAGTTACTCAGTTTTCCTGGGTCTCTCCCATTTATACATGTTATTAAACCTTTGTTTAATTTTCTCTTATTAATGTCATGTCAATTTAGTTCTTAGATCCAGCCAGAAAAACCTAGAAGGGTAGATGAAAATTTTCCACCTCTACACAAAGAAACACAGACTTAGTCAAGTGACTGATGCCCTGAATGGCCCTGCTCCTTAGGTGAGAGTCTCCCATGCCCACACACCAGAAGATGCCTTCATCCTGTAAAGATTCAATGATACAAAATACCATCAATGATTAATTAACACAGCACTCCCATGTCCATACAGTGAGAGTGGGTAAGGAGGTGAGGGCAGCTCAAGAGCTGTACCTTCCCCCATAAAAATAAGGATAAGCTATTCCCCTCTCCTGAATTAACACTGGAAATTACCAAGATTTTTCTTTCCCTGTAGCTCCTCAGTGGGCTCATGTCTCTGAAAGAGTAGGAAACTAACAAAATGGCTTCCCTGATGCTAAAGCTGATTCATTCTGACTTAAAATTCTTGCAACTTATTTTTCTCTTTTCTCTGACAAATGCCAATCTCTGCTTCACTTGCTCAATTGCTTTTGAGCTTAACAGCCCCCAACGTGCCCATTACACTCTCCACCCCCTATACGCTCTTTACCCAGAATAGCTTATCCTTTAACTCAGAAGCTGTGTTCCAGGAAGGTGGTCACAGGCTGATAGTCTCAGAAGAATGAACAGACCCTCCTGAGCTTCTCTGTGACGTCAGGTGGATTCATCAAGATTCATCAAGAATACAGCACCCTGGGAAACATCCTGATTATAGTTTCCTTTCTGTTCCATCTGTTTTTTCTGTAAAACCTCAGGACACCAAGCCCAAGATGGATTCACAGTCACTAAGACATCAGCCTGCTGTGACTCCCCATTTGCCTGGGAAAGCAACAAAGCTACCCTTTTCTAATTCTCCCCAAACTCTGTCTCTGAGTCTCAATTTGGCCATCAGGATACAGAGGCCAGTTTTTCAGCAACATCATTAGAGTGCTTATTGAAGCAAAGAGGCTTGATGACTTTTCCACCACTATACTTTTTATATAAAATGACTACTACTGATTTATTTGTATAAGATTTCCATCACTAAAATCTTTCCTTTACTCTAGTCTCATGAAATCAGCTTTCCCAAACCTACACAGGAACCTGAATTTATCTGAAAAGGTTTCATGAGCCTTTGCAAGGAGAGTGGAGTCAGTCAGAAGAAACTGGGCCTGCAATGGACAAGCTGAAGTTCCAAAAATAGAGAATTAGCTATTTGGTCATTAATATTTGTCATTGTAAGTTCAGTCATTCTAATTGCATGACAAACCTCAGGAAAATAATGAGTAGGAAAAGGAACTGCTGACTTATGGCAGGACCTTCCTCCCCTTTAAAAACAAGGATGAATGGACTGAATCAAAAGGCTCCACTTCTCACTGGCTTCTGAAGCCTGAGAAAAGCAGGATATGGACTTCTGACCTCCTGACTCTACCGAATTCATAAACATGAATTCAGACAAAAATGAAGTGCTTTCTATTCACTGGAAAACAAAAGAGCTCTAGAAAGCATTTGTTGCTCAGCTCTCAAATATCTAAGTAAATTCAGGAGGGTTTATTTGGAATAAACTATGCCTACACGAATAAAGCTATCAATTTGGAATCTTCCTGCCACCCACCTCAACCTTCTTAACCAATAGGATTTGCTCTAGTTTGTTCTTCCCTGCCCTTGTGCTGAATTTTATTCCCAGCCTGCTACTTAAGCGTTCAGTTTCCTTCATCCCTGCTACTTAGTTACTACCTAAAAACAAAAACAAAGACAAACAAATCAAAAACATCACCTCTGTTTTCCCATCAAAATAAGCCAAGCCACTCCAACTCTACCCTCCATCATCAGACTTTCCTACAAGGACCAAACCCATAGCTGGTCTTGTTGAACAGGCTCACCCTGATTGCCTCTTATCTTAACAGAAACCTAGCTATCATGATGTTGTTTCATGCCCAGCTTGCTTTTCCTTGTGAAATCCCCACCTTCCACTCCCATCTGTTTTATGATAGAAGAGAAATTTCTATCCTGTCATGCCATTCAACCCATTCATCTATTTTTATTAGAAGTCTTGCCAACCCTTGATCCTTACATTTACTTACTTCTGGCATGTAAATTTGCTCACTGTCCACATGGCTTTTAGGGATGACATTTGCTCTCCCATTTTTCTTCTCCATCCAGATTCCTGCTACTTTCATTCACTTCATGAACTAACACTTTTAAAACATCACCTATGTTCCAGGTCTATTTGTTTCTACTGTGTTGTCCTCTTTGACATCTTTATGCTGCAATTCCTATTTCTCCAGCTCTGCTGATCTTCATCAGCTCTGCACTTCTCACTATGTCTACACTCTGACCCTAGTCATCCCAAAACTCCTGAACTCCATCTCCACACTCTCCCATTGAACCATTCCCTTGCTTTCTTCTATCTTTACCCACACATGTTCCATTTTCCTATATGCACTAAGCCAACTGTTCACTCTCACTAGAATCTCTCAATCAAAAATTTTTTCATTCAATCTATTATAATTATACAATTCCCAATTTTACCCTGAATCTAGATATTTCAATAGCTCCTGATAATCCACCCATTCATTCATTCTTCCTACAGATACATTTTAAACATTCACTATGTGATAAGTACTGAGATATGATTGAGGAAGAAAATACACATGACCTCTGCCTTCATGGAATTTGCAGTCTAACAGGAGAGTAAATGAACAAGTGCGTAATTACAAAATAAGTTGAGATCTATGAAAGGTACTAGGAGAAAATAATGAGGGATTCACTTTAGATTGGGAGGGTCATGGAAGTACTGTCCGAGGAAATAGAAAATGAAGAGGAATAACATGAATGTAGGACCTGAGATAGGAAACTGTTGGGTGTATTTGGGGCAAGGCCAGCATGGCAGGAGCAAGCAAGAAAGTGGGTCCAAATGAAGTTGGAGGGTTAGATAGGAATCAAGTCATCCAAGATCTCGTAAACTGTGTTATGGTGTTTGAAATATGTTCTAGGTGCAGTGGAAAGTCATCAGGAGTTTTAAGCAGATTAACATAATAAGCTTTGCATTTTAAAAAGGTCTCTGGGTTTGTTCAATGCAAAATGAATTAAAGATGGCAAAAATAGAAGTAGGAAGAACAGTTAGGAGGCTATGATAGTTATTATAAATCAGAGATAATGATCCTTGGACTAGAGAAATGGCAGAAGAGATAGAAGGAAGAAATATTTAAAATAGATTTTGGAAGTCAAATCAACAGAATATGAAAACAGATTAAACTGAGAATCTGAAAGCAGGGAAGAAATCAAGGTGATCCCTAAGATTCTCACTTGGGACCTAGATGGCTAATGATACTAACGTGGTCATGAAGGAAAGAAAAGAGATTTGGTAGTGTTAAAAAACAAAATTCAACTGAGCAAATTTGAAGATCTGATAGACTTTATTGAACGATTCATGAATCAGGCAGCATCCCATCTAGAAAACAGAAAGAATCTCTAAGAAGATGGATGGGACCAGGACATAAATAAAGGATTACTTCAGGCAAGGTCACCTTCCTTTGGAGGAAGGTAGGGTTCTATGTAGCAGATTACCTCACTAGTACAGACCAGGAATTTCCAGACTAACTGGTTAAAAGTCACATTCCTGGGAGAAGCTGAAAACACATTTAGGTTAAGTATCAAGACATGATTTGCTGATGTGGGGCTTAGCACAAGTAACTCCATTTTGTGCCTACTGTTTCTTTTAAACAGTAGCTATGGGTCAGACATGGCAGACAGAGCAGGTAAAGAGCTCCTGTTGGTACACATTAAATTTGAGATGACTACAAGATTTCCAAGTAGAGATGTCAAGCAGGCGGTCCTGCCCGCCCGCATCATACCTCCCCTGCAATTTTTCAACTCGGGAATACATTTAGTATCATCTCTTACTCAGTACTTGAGCACAGGCTACAGTACTCCTGAGGAAATACCCAGACCAGGAAAATCTGACTCACTGGATGTGTGGCAGAGGTGGCTGACTGCCCACCAAAGAGCTGGAATCCCCTCCTTTCTTAGAAAACAGCTTTAGCTGTGAAGCATCTGCTCAGACAGCTTTAAAGACAAGGTGATACAAAAATAGGTGAAGGAGAGGTGGTTAATACACGGGTCCCCCTTCTTTATATTCTCTCTTTTGCCTCCTGACAGTCTGATGAAGATGAATAGGGTGACTTTGGAAGCCATCTGTTGAAGACAATGGAGACACAAGAGCAGGAGCCTGAGTCCCCAGGTCACTATCTGGAGGAAAACTGACCAGGGACAACCTTTTTGGACTTTGCAAAATGAAGAAAGAAGCTTCAGCTGCATTAAACCACTGAAATTAAAGAGCTTATGTGTCATAGCCTCTAGCATACCTTCACATATTTAGCTAACATCCATTTCCCACTGGACTTCAATTTTTGCTTAAACATCTTTTGTATCAGGAGTTACAGTGGGATCTGACTTATATATTTTTGTAGGAACTCTGGGACATTAAGACAGACCATTTAGTCCCTCAGGGTAAATGCCACAGCGATTGACGGAAACTGAGAGTAAGGTTCCTGGATGCCTAGGTTTAACACCTACATTAAAAATCATAATAATAATTCAGACTGCCCAAAAACAAGATCCTACTGTAGGGCAGAGGGAACTGTATCCAATACCTTATAATAGCCTATTATGAAAAATAATATGAAAAGGAATATATGTATGTATAACTGAATCACTATGCTCTACACCAGAAATTAACACAGCATTACAAACAGACTACATTTCAATTAAAAAAAAAAAAAAAAGCTGCCCAGAACATTGCCCACAGACAGAAAAAAAGTTCAAGTTCGGTCAGAGGCTGGATATAACACCAATATCCCTCACTCCAACTCAGTCTATAGGAGAATTTGATCATAGACAGAAGGACATAGATCTTTTTTAAAAAGCAAGGCTACCATTTAGTAATCAAAAGAAAATGATTGCTTAGAGGCTGGATTATCTGAATTAAATTAGACTAAAAGACGTGACACTTCCTGTGGACATATTCATCCACTTGGAGTGGATGGAGCAGATCTCAGTGGAGGGGTTATTGACGAGAAACTGCATGGAGCAGGCGCCCCTGGCAGGGTGGAACCCCGTATTATAGTAGAATCGACAGAGTGGTGACCACCCACGAGGGAAATCGGAACCAGCACTGGTGGGTAGTGGTCAGTGAGTAACAACAGGAAAGAAAAACAGCCAAGGAAAACAGTGACACAGGGAAAGTCACCCAGAACCCTCTGTGTGCATCCCCCGCTCTGTCCTGACGGCCATAGTACAGTTCCTGATAGGCCGTGGTTGGAAGCAACGCAAGAGGGAGAGAGAAGGGGTGGGAGGAAAGCAACTTTATGGAGCCAAAAGTTAAAAATATTTGGCCGACTCTTTTCTAGGATCATACTTTCAATCCTCTGTCTCTTCATCTTTTTTTCCCCTGTAATTCATCTGTTTTTAGAGACAAAAGGTATGCATTTTTCTTGAATCATCTACTTGGTCTCTAAGGTACAGCCCCCAGCAGACACGCCGTGACTTCTTGCTGTAGAATGTGGATGCCACAGCTCCACGTCTCTCACTCAACCCGCCCTTGGACAGCCTCCCATCCCGCTTGACGGAGGTGGAATGCGTTCAGTGTAACCCCACTGAATTAATGCCTCCGATTATCCCTGTCTGTAACCATACTCCTGTACGTCAGGCTTAGCGCACATGAACGCATTTCTCTTATTTCCCTTCTCTGTCTTCCTTTTGGACCTTGTCCCTCCGTTATACCCTGTCATTAACTTTCTTAAGTTTAAAACACTCTATGGCCTGAAATCGATTTTTCTTCTTCCTTTTGATATAAAACTCTTCAAGTGTTGCTTTTATTTTTCTTTGTAGACCTAGAATGGAACTGCTTAATCCTAAAAAGGGTGTCTATTTTCCTGATAATGATGCCATTTTCAGGTGATCTTGAAATTCTTTTTTTTTTTTTCTTTTCAGTCTCCCTTTCCCATTTCACTGCCTACAATTCACAATACAAAGTCACTAACCCCATACAGTGGTCACTGAGTTGGTTATTAATTCATGCTTATTTATATCTAGTTATTAGTCACATCAGTTGTCTCATGAACTGTTGAAATAACTTTGTAAGAAGTTTCCTTCCTCCCTTCTGTCTCAAGGAATCATCTTCTAGGCAGGAAGCTAAAGTAATCTTTCTATATTGCATATCCGATCATATTCTTTCTCCTTTTTAAATTAATGATTCTCTGTAACCTAGGGTAAATTCCAAACTTCACACTTATAAAAGAACTTTATTGTGGCATCTTTCCAATTTTATTTTCTGACATGTCCCGCCTGCAAGTTTCACGTTGCTCATTCTATCCTTGTCAGACCTCTTATACATCCATATGCACATCACAGCGCTCTGTGCTCACCGCCTTCTCTTAATGGGACATCTGCTTTGCCCCACCGCCTGCCAGGGTAACTGACAAACCGCCACATATCCATGGGCACATCTGCGAAGCCTGCTTTTCACTTTTTAGAATGCATTAAGTGTTTTCTACTATATATGTCGTGTCACAATAGTTATTCAGTATAATCGTGGCAAGACCAGAGCACACCTGAGGAGGGTTCACCACCTTTCAACTGCACTAGGTACTGGATCTCACCAGGGTGGTGGCTGGACCGTTCTTAGAGCCATGAGTTTTCTGAGCATCCTGGACAGGAGTTTGACATGTTGTGCTTTAATAACTGATACCAGCTTATATTGGTTTTATTTTCATTTCAGTCCAATACTTACTTAGGAAAATGAGGTAAATAATAATAAGAAGAAAATGCATACTTAAATTATGTTAAAATTTATAACACAGGATTCATGAATCATAATTAGCATTCTCATCATCACCATAGCTAACGTTTATTGTTTACAATATATTACACGCTGTGATAAGTACCTTATATCCATTTCATTTCATCCTCAAACTATTTAATTCTACTCTCACTACCTTGTTTTAAGTTACCTCCCACCCACTCCTACCATTTCCAATCACCTTTACCCATTACGCTTCCTCTTCTTTCCCAAAGTAACTTTCACCTTCTAACGTGCTGCACTGTTTTCTTGTTCACTGTGCTTACTGTTCATTTCTGTCTTTTCTTTCCAAAATATAAATTCCACAAGGCAACAACCTTTGTCTATTTTTTATCCCATAAAAGTACAGTATAGGTCTATAAATATTTGTTTGTTTAGTAGCCACAACTTTATGAGGTAAATAATAGTTTTTAAATCCTCATTTTATGAATAAGGAAATTGAGACACAAAGAGTTTAGGACACATAGAAGGTAGATGGAGGACCCACGATTTGAATCGACAGTAGATTCCAGATTCTGCATTGAGAACATCACACTGAATGTAGCATAACAATTTATTTGAAATTCCAGTATCGTTCATTTAAAAATTATCATCAGTCATGCTCACAAAGGCTAGTGGTCAATTTTGGGAACACAGTCATCAAATGGTATTTGAAATATTTTTAGGGTTTTTTTTATTTGTGGCTCTCATGTTCCGAAAGTGTTTTGTCTTTAACATTGTTCATATTCTTCCTTCAGTTTTATTTATTTATTTGCATTATTATTGTTGCTTTCCAAACCAGGGGGTTTCTTTGGAAGTATATATAGGATGCTTAAATTTATATAATAAATTAAATCACTTTTTCCAGGCAATGATAATGTTACATCATGTGTTCTATGGTTTCAATATTCTAACTGCCAAATACAAGGGATTTTCAGCCAGCTGGTTCTTTCTGATGGTTGGCGTCACTGCTTTGAGTTGCATGTATTCACATCTCACAAAAATCCCCGGAGACGTGACACAGCCAGCAAGGGCTGGGAACCTCATTTTTTCCTAGGTAATGTCAGTATATAGATGAGCAGGAATAAGATTAATTTGCATTTTCTTTACTAAAGAAAAACACATTTCTCCTATCTCGCCCCTACTCTCAATACTTCACTACAACACTCCTTCACTTCTGAAACTTCCACACACCAAGCAATGCTGCAACACCGGCTGGATGTCCTACAATGCAACTCGATTCTGACTCTGTCCTCCTGGAGGTAGTATCAGGTCTCATAGTCCTACTAGACTCAGTCTTATTGGCTTCCCCCAACCCTTAGACACCAATCTTCAGACCAATTGGCCATAAATCTAGGGTTCCCTTGACTCCCTCCTCAGTTTCAATTAATTTGCTAGAGTGGCTCACAAAACTCAGGAAAACATTTTACTTACTAGATTACCAGTTTATTATAAAAGGACGTAACTCAGGAACAGCCAGATGGAAAAGATGCACAGGGCATGACATGGGGGAAGGGGCACAGGGCTTCCATGCCCTCTCCCTGCATCTCCATGTATTCACCAACACAGACACGCTCTGATCTCCAACATTTGCGGCTTTTTATGGTGGCTTCATTACATAGGCATGCTTGATTAAGTGACTGGCCATTGTGATGGAACTCAATCTCCAGCCTCCCCTCCCCCTTGGAAGTCAGGGAATGGAGCTAACATTTCAAACCACGTAATCACAAGTTTGGTTCCCCTGGCAACCAGGCCCCATTCTTAGAGAATTTCCAAAAGTCCACCCCACTAACATAAACTCAGATGTGATTGAAAGAGGCTTTTTATAAATAACAAGACTGCCATTTCACCTTTATGGCTCTAAAACCATTTCAGGCATCTGAAGGCAATTGAGCAAATATTGTAGCAAAAGATGCTCCCATCGCTCTTTCTTCGTTTTTAAGTTTTTATTTTTATTTTTATTTTTTGCAGGGGGAGGTAATTAGGTTTACTTATTAATTTTTTTCATGGAGGTTCCCTCTCCCATTGCTCTTATCATTAAGGAAATTCCAAGGGTTTGGGGAGCTGTGAGCCAAGAACTGTGGCTAAAGACCAAAATATGTATTTGCTATAAATCATAATATTGCAATGATGCCATATACTTGAGCAGGAACGAGATTGATTTGCATTTTTCTACAGAGATGTTCAACATGAGGTTTTATGCAATGATTTTTATTTTCAAAAACATTGTGCTGAAATATTATTTGATTATTAAGTTTTTGATGCCCCTTTAAATATTATGCCAAAGATGAGTGCCTCAGTGGCTCGACCAGTGGTCCCAGCCCGTGGCTCTGGGTACTGCAAGATCAGAAGTAGTTGTGTCAACTATTTGGACTCACCACCGTGGCATTTTGCAAATGCACAAGGAGAGGAAATGAGTTTACTGACTTGGTTCCTCCCCTTCAGGTTCTGAGTGACTGAATGAGCATGTTTCATACTTCTCTTGGGCCTTGTGGAGAACGTTCTGAAGGTCTTCCAGAAAGATCTTATCAGGTATTTATAAGAAGCTGAGGTTTTGGTGGTGTTCACTGGTTTGGTGAAGTGTCGATGATGAAAACAGTACTTTATATAAAATGGGTGCTTTCTGAGCGAGAGGATAAAGATGATGTAGAAAAAAAACACACACTGTGCTGGCAAATCGGTATCTAATTACTGCCTGCATTGTGGATAACTGTAAGGAATTATTTATTCCAGGATCCGTTAATATATTTTGTCTGATCCGGTTCAGTAAACACAAATGTGGAGAGCACTGAAGAGAGCTTTTAAAAAGTCAATTTTGAGAGGTGAAAGGTGACATTATGCAAATGGCAGGGTGGCCCCTGGGAGCTGGCTGAACTCTGCCTGGAAAAGCAGAAGTTTGGTTTTAAGTTAGAAGTCTACCACTTTGGAAAGTGCATCTCTAGGGGTACCTCAAAGTTGGCACGAATGCCAACGTCCAAGAATTAAAGCATAAAATGCAGACCAAAGCTTACTCTCAATATCATGGCATGCGTTTGGATGCTATAGGAAACAAAATTAGACATTATACCCGAAACAGTTTAATAGTTATTGTAAATATCTTATGAATATTTAATTTTCCAAATTTTTCAAGTTTGGTATTCTCATGCAGAAACAAGAATTTGTCGGTGCTGCCAGCAGCTGCTTCCTGTGGTTACAAAATTGTTTCTTCGTGACACTTCGTAGATCCTCACCTTCAACTGTCATCAGAAGAAGCACAAGATATTTGGGAGCTGCTTCATTTTTCCTTAATTTCTCCTTTTCTGCATATATCTTATAATAAGTGATTATATTCAGCTTGATGATCATTTATCATGAATGTTACATATGATTTAGAAGGTTCCCCATTTTATCACGTTTGGAGTGGCCAGAGCTGACATTCTCCTGTCCACTCTGCTTTTCTGAGCCCCTTACAGTACTTGCTCTTAGAAATCTAGTGGCCTAAATGAAATGAAATAACTCGATACAGCTATTAAAAGTCATTTTGTTTAACACCATGAGTACCACTATATCAAGTTTTATAAAAATTATCACTTTGATGCAATCTAATCTATCATTCTGCCTTGTGTAATTATTAATAATATTAGATGTTTGTTGGATGAAAAATTATGTTTTCCCTAGAGTTATCTATATAATGACCTCTCAGTATTTATATCAATTGTCAAACTATTTCTCTACTTATTTGAATATTTAAAATAGTTTTTTGTTTATACAATCAATAGCTTTAATAGTCATCATTAATCACAGGGCGTATTTATAATAATACATGGATTTTATATATATATATCTCCTTCAAATGGCTGACAGTCATTTGAATCAATAGAATCTTAATATAAAACACATAAGGAGACTTTTTCACCCGGAGGTACATCTAGAATACCTACCTATATTTAAATGTTCAGTAGTGACTATAAATCCAAACAACATAATTTTTACACATTACCATCACTGTTACTCTGATTAGATGTGATTAGATACGGCTTTCAGGGATGCCAGAAATTACAATAGACATTCAGCTATTTGGCCTTTCAAATGACAAAGTACTGAGGCTACTAGTTCCACCTCTGGTAGCTATACCACTAAAATGGTATGGCAGGGCTGGAGGGGGAGTTGTTCTATTATGAGATCTAGTGCGATGGTTTTCCACATGGGGGGATGCATCGGCAGGGACAGGCGCATGCATTCCTGGCCTAGGTGCGTGTGTCACAAGTGGTGGTGAACGGAAGGATGTCAACTGTACACACATCACCAGAGACCCATTTGCCCCACCCTGCCACCAACTCAGCATTTTGGAAGTGCGCCCTTTTGCTTGGGTTATCCCTAGATAGGTTCTGGGTAAGCAGTCATCAAATATGGTTTACCATGATCCTCTTTACTTTGGTAGAAATTTTTTAAAAAATAGCGTTAGCTAAGACCCCCTTGATTGGAAATGCCCCCAGTATTATTCAGGACCATTCGGTGATGTTTAGGAGCAGATGTTAGGTTCCACGTGGATGACCATTAACTTCCTCCACCTTCTCCACCAGACTGAACACTGAAAACACCATCTCTTCTAATCGTCCCAAGAACCCACATTATTCATAAAAGATAGAAATTGCATCGTAAGCCTTAAAATGACTTTAGATGACTCTGTCATAGAAGTTCTGAAGTTTGGAATAAGAACAGTCCAGGGAAGGCAGGGAGGGCTGTAAAAAGCAGAGCCTGGGAGAGAGGGAAACATCTCCAGTAGAACCTCTACCAATTAGCCCTCAAGGGCTGCTGCCTCCCGGAGGGAGGAGGCCTGATCCTCTCTTGGTGCCCCATTGTGAATAGGCTGTGCCACAAACTAGACCTGGTAAATGGCATGAAAAAGGAAACAGATTCATAGCAAAACATCTGAGCCCTCTTCTTTGGAGGACCTGGAGCAGTGATCTAACAGGCCAGTGATGGAATTTCAGGTCTCAGGAGGCAAGAGCTAAGGCAGAGAACCCTGATCTCCAGAGATCAGGGATCTCATTATTAGAGACCCCACAGGGATTTGGGTGGCAATAAATAGCATATGACCAAGGGACTCTGGAATGCCTAATTATGCTTGCCAAATACGCCTCACCTTCCCTGTCATCACTCTATCCCCATCTCTACTCCCTTGGCCTGGCTTCCAAACTCAGAGATATAAGGTCAGGAAATGCCCACAGTGAGGACCTGGCCTCCTAGTTCCTTGAACTCTGTATCTCCTGTGATAATCTCCTCACTCTGTGACACACAGCATCCTCTCCAATGGCCACCCTAGACTTGGTCATTACTCACAACTGTTTTGCCTAAAGAATAGAAAATTCAGGTACGCCATGCTGTGACGACACTTTTGTCTTTCCAGTTTGTTCATTTTGAATAGTTTCCTGCTATTAAAATCCTCTTTTTTTCCCCCAACATCACCAGCCCCTCTTCAGACCAAGAGTCAGTGGCACACATTCCAATCTTTTATCAGTATATTAAACTCTTTTCCCATGGTCCTTTCATCACGTCCATTTAACAAAACCCAAAGCTTAAATGACTCAGACCTCAGTTCTACGCCATCAGAGCTCTGGGGGGAAGAAATATATAAAAATTAAACAGATTGGTACCACTATAAATTTATGACACCAACTTCACCTGGACCACAACTCAGATCCTCTGGAAATTGTAACTCCCTTCAGTAAGATTTCTACAACATTTTTAATCTTTCTCTAAGTTTCTTAAAATACAAACCTCCCTACTTCTTCCTGTTCTTTGAGGAGGTGCAGTTACTTTTTTTTTTTTAGGTTTTTTTAGGGTTTTTAAAATTGTATATATAAGTTTTTATTGCTGTATAGTCAGTTTATAATGTTGCATCAATTTCTGGTGCACAGCACAATGCTTCAGCCACACATGAACAGACATGTATTCATTTTCATACTTCAGTGGGAAAACAGAAGCTGTAATAAAGGACGCTTTATATACAACCAGACAGCATCCCCACCCATTCTTTCCTTTTATCCGCAGTAAAATGGAGACGTCCATTCTCCAATCTGACGTTTCTTCATCTGAGCCCTGGCCCTCATCTTCTGTGGCTTTATCAGGAAACGCGGGCCACTTTCCCACCCCAGCCTCCTTTATGCCACCTCCATCTGTTGTAGCCAATTCATCTCTTAACCGGACGTCAGCTAACCTGCTTTAGCTACTGCCTTCTCTTTGTCTTTACTTTAGCAGCCAAATATAATTTTTGTTAGTCTTTGAAATTTTAATAACGTTTTAATTTAATAATAATAAAATATAAAATAATAAAAATAATAAATAAAAATAATAACAAAATTTAATAATAATCCGTTACTATTATTATAAGTATAAAAAATAGATTATTATGTTATATATAATCTACATATTATACATGCTCACATTATATGAATATAAAATGTCAAATAAATTCTTTCTCTTCCTAACCATCCCCCAAATACATACCCCAGAGATAATCACTATAAGAGTGTGTGTAAATGTATGTAATATAAATATATATATATATATACACACACATCTGTATAAAAATTTCTTATGCAAATAGGAGCCTAGGATGCATGTTGTCCTACAACATGTTTTTTTCATTTTATACATTTTGGAAATCTTTCCACATGAGTGCATAAAAATACACCTATTCTTTTTAATAGATACATTTAATTTTAATGTTTTTTTAATATTCACTGCTCTATCTTTAGTGCCTAGGACATTGCCTGGCACATAGCAGGCACTCTGAATATTTGATGAATAAGTGAATGAGTAAATTACATTTTTATAAGCACAGTATATTTGAAACCAGTCCTTTATTGATAAACATTTGGATTATTTTCAGTTTATTGCTTTTACAAATAATCTTGACCTGAACAGCAGTTCATACCTTTCCTGTTGAGTTTTCTGGTCCATAAATCTTCCTGACTCCCTCTGCCTCTGCTTCTCTATCTGTTTTTGTGAAAATAGTCTCTGCTTCCTTTGTGATCAGCCAAGAAATTGCCCTTGATTGACATCCATAAAAAACCCCAAAAGAATAAGCCTATATACATTATAGAACTTGCTAGAAATTTCTATATTCCCAGTAAGGTCATTAGTGTAGTTCACCAACGTTTCTGATCTTCTCTTTCCAGATACATAGAAGGGTTGTTCTTCCCTGGTGCCTTTAAAGGTCCCATAAAGTGACTTGCTTCCTCCTCCAGTAAAATGTGCATTCTTAAAGAGCCAGCATGATTGTTCCATTCCTTCCCTCTGCAGCAGATGCTTCTTTTGCATGGGCCCCCAGGCAAAGCCCACTGGGCCAACTCAAGATGGGTATGTGTGATAGCAAGAAATAAACCTTGTTTGTAAAGCCCTTGAGATTTGAGATTTATTTGTTACGTAAGCCAACCTACCTCCTCCCAACCTCCCTGTGGTCCAGAGAAGGACCACATCAAGTTCTTACAGCTTTGTTTCGTTTAAGAATGTTTAAATTAAGTAATAATTAAAATACAATATTATATTAGTTTCAGGTGTGCAACATAGTGATTTGATATTTGTATACATTATGAAATGATTAATAAAATCAGTTACATCTGTTAACACACAGATTTGTCAGAATGTTATTGATTGTATTCCCTAAGTGTACAGTTCAACCCTGTGACATATTTATCTTATAGAAGTTTGTATTTCTCAATTTTCTTTACCTATTTTGTCTAAGGCAAAGAAGGGGCAAATTTCTTTCATCAGCCAGCAAGTTAGCCTGGGCTTATTCACATGGTGGTGGATGGGGGGGATCCTAATGCACAAAGTGATTTGCAAGGCTCTGCTTGCATCATATTTGCTACTTTTTGACCCATTGGACAAAGCAAATGACAAAGCAGCCCACAAGGGATGAGTAAAGCTTCTACAATGGAAGGGATTATTAAAGATGTAGTTACAAGACCAGGAAGCATCTGTGGACATTTTTTGCCATCTGCCATAAGAGGGGAGTCTCCAACCCAGTCTCCTCTGAATAGCTTTCTGATTGGAGGTGGTGAATCCACTCAATTACTCATCCCACTCCCCCCAGGACCCTTCAGAAGCCTGAGCTCCTTCCTACACCATCTCTAGTTCCCCAAATCTGCACTGGTGTCTATAGTACAAAATGGCTGTTCTGTATGGCTTGAGATAAAAGTCTGTCACTTTTGTACACAATTGTAGAAATAGTTTCTAAATCAGAACTCAATATTTTAAGGTTTGGTAACTTACCATTACTATGTGAATCTTCAAGAGCTGGAGGAATTAGAGAATTGAGTTATTTTAATCTCGATTACTCCTTAACTTCCAGTACTAGCATTCCTGTAATATTTCATATCCTACCCATAGATTAAGATCCTCCTGTCTTGTATTTGGCATTGCATTCTCTGCATGTTTCTTCTTTACAGCTTCCCAATTCTCAGGTATACTTTAAAAGGTCAAATACATCCCCAGGATTATGAAAACATAAATATATATATTTTATTTTAATATTTGTTAACATCTGTATCGTGGAAAATCTAGAATTACATTATATAATATGGTAGCCATTAGCCATATGTTGTTTTGAGCACTTCAAATAGGGCTAGTTCAAATTTAGATGTACTGTAAATAAAAATATGCATAACACACTTTGAAGATACGGTATGATGAAAAGAATGTTATCTATTACACTAATAACTTTTATATTGATTACATGTTGAAGTGAGAACATTTTGCAAATTTGGGTTTAATAAATGTATTATTAAAATTAATTTCATGTGTTTATTTTTAACTTTTTAAAATTTAACTATTGAAAAATGACAGATTAGCCACCAATTTTACCTAACTGACTTTTATAGGAAGTGTGACTCAGCAGCTAAGTACACAGTCTTTACCAGAACACATGGAACATTTAGCAAGTGCCACATTCTAAGCCATAAAGCATGTAACAATAAAATTGATAAATCTATGGCAGATTGGCCAGGAAGAAAAAAGAGAGAAGACACAAACTAACAATAGCCAGAGTGAGCATCACTACAGATTCTACAGCTATTCAAAGGAGAATAGGAAGTCACAACTGTAGAAATTAGTAAGGTAAAAAAATGCTGTATTTTGTGTCAGTGTGGCAGGAAAAGAACTCTCCCACACAGTGAAGTATATTGATACTGCAGCTTCTTTCTTGAGCATATATCCAAGTGAAAGCCTCAAGCAATTTTCTCCTTGTTTCTTTCTCGCTCCAGTTTTACAGTCTCCAGAAACAATTTACGTAACTCCCAGGGCGGCCACTTTTGAGTCCTGGGAGCTTGGGACACCCTATAAGAGATTTTGCCTTTCAAGACTATCTTGTAATCCTCAGTGTCTATCTGGAAAAGAAAATCAAAAGGGTGATTTCAGAAAGTGTCCCCATCCTGGTAAATGGTGTGCTCCTTTAGGAAGTCTTGTGGAAGAAGGAAGATTGGAAAATGAAGTATAACCAGGAATGACTGATGGGCAGGAAATCCCAGAAAAGTACTTAGGATCTTAGCAAGATGTTTCCCTGAGATCTGAATCCATATCTGTTCTTAAGTAATAATCAGCGTCAGTTTAAGCAGAGAGGGGGTATAAGCAGCAAGGGTATCTCCCCAAATATCTGGAAGAGCAACTAGCATGTTAATTCTGCTGACCAACCAGAAATGGAGCAAAAGCGCATCGTGTATTGGAGAAAGTACCGAAGCCTAGAGTTCTGGTCAGTAAGATTCTCCTGTTCACATACCTGGGACGGCCTGTTCGAAAATAGATGCATTAAAGAAAACAGCACACAGCGAAGTGATCTATTGGAGAAAATGGGCTATTTGGGGTCAATGAAGGACCTTCAGTAATAAAGCTTAGAGTCAGCAGGGAAGGAGTCTTTTTTTAAACTGAAGTTACTAAAGAAACATTTGTGATAAAGAGACATTGTTCTGTGAAAACTGGTAAGGATTGTGCAAATCCAAAATCCCCAAGCACCTCCTTACACACCAACCCCAAGAGTACTCTGCGTTTTTGAATCTTTTATAGGAAAGAATCTTAGAAAATGTTTTTTAATTACTTAGATAACAAAATAAGATTTAGTCTATATTAAAGTCATTGTATCAAATTTCATAAAACCTTATTGGAGAATTTAACTTAAAAATTTAATACATTGTTAACTACAGATAATTTTTAAAAAGAGATTTTAGGGAAGACATCTTACTGGGACAAGAAAAGTCTTCAGAATTTTGTGTCTTTTGTAAATAAAAGCTTAAAACTGTATAGCAACCCTAGGGTTTTCTCATTGAAACTTTCTTCTGGCTTTTCTCATTGAAAACTGCTGCTCAGAGAGCATTCTCCCATCTTGCCTTGTGTTCCCACATCTCTACTTATGCAGTTTTTCCCTACCATTCCCTTGATCCTCCTTCCCATCTAACGCAATTCCCAGCTTCCCTGTTCTTTTTGATGTTCTTGAACCCAATTTAAGTGGAGAAAGGGGATCCTCACACCTCCAACAAGAGATTCTTCAGACACAAGCTGGGTGTCCTACAATTCAATTCCATTCTGACACTGTCTAGCCAGAAATAGTGTCTGATCCCACAAGTTAAGCCTTACCAGACTGCTGCCCCGGATACCCACTTCAGATGTCAGTCACAAGCCCAGGTTATCACCTCTGCTTCTGACTGATCGACTATAGACTGGAAGTTCCAACAACCTCCTCCTTGAACTTCACGAAGCCACAAGTTCTAACCAACTGGCTTCAAAATAAAGATACTTTCGGATCCTTCGTAGAAATTAATGCAGATTAAAAATCATACAAGAAAAAGGGAGCTTTCTATAAATTAAAAGACACTTAAGAAACATATCAGCCAATTGCAGCATGTAGACCTTATTTGGATTCTATTTGGAACAAATAAACCCTTACAAAAAAAAAAATTATAAGGCAATGAGGAAAATTGGAAGACTAACTAAAATATTTGATATTATAGAATTATTATTGAATTTTAGATATGATAAGGGTTTGTGGTTATGTTTTTTTAAAGGCTTATCTTTTAAAAGTAATACTGAAATATTTAGCAATGAAATAATGTGTCTAAGGTTGCCTTCTAAATAACTTTGAGTGGGCAATATGGGTGTGGATATGGATAAAACAAGAATGGCCAGGAGTTGATAATTGCTGAAGCTGGGTAATAATAAGTATATGGAGCTTTGTATATGTTTTAAATTATCTAAAGGGAAAAAGAAGAAGTCATACTGTCTAATAAAAATTCACCTTTAATGCATAGATATTCATTTATATAAAGCATAATAAAATGCTCAGGTCACATTTCCCATGGAGTCCTACAGGTACTGTCAAATCTTTTCATTCTTATTTCATTTATGAAAATTACCAACTGCAAAAAATAAAACTTTACATTTATGAAATACCTTACTGTTTACAGATAACTTTTGTACACATAACTTATGACTTTAGACTCTAGTTAATTTTCTCAGAATTAGTGATAACAATTACAGTGTCACTCCTGCTTAATAGATGGTAAATGTATGACAATCAGCCAAAAACAAAAATATCACTGAGGATAATAAACTAATGTAAAAATAAAGAAATCATAAGCACATGTGAGTTCCTATTCATATATAGGAAAGTTACTTGCAATTCATTCTTTTTTTTTCATTGAGGCATAATTGACCTACATTATGTTAGTTCCAGAGGTACAACATATTTGATGTTTTTTTACATTTCAAAATGATCACCATGATAAATCTAGCTACCATCTGTCACCGTGCAAAGTTATTACAGTATTATTGGCTATATTTTCCCTGTGTGTTTCATCCCCACAATTCATTATCCATTTACTAGAGCAAAGCCCCAGAAATTTATACCAGATAGCAGTTTTTTTTCTAGTAATGGTAATAGTATAAACCTTAAAGTATTAAAACCTTTGGAAAATATTTTAGAATTCAACTTTTCCATTTCTATAATGGAAATGAATAAATAATTTATTAAACCGTTGATAAAGCAATTTGTTCACTGTCCATAAAAATTAGTATTAATAAAACAAGTATGATACCTCCCACAACGTAGTGTAAATTATTTCAATCTGATCATACGTTTAAATTTCTCATACAGAATGAATACATTTGCAATTGATTAGTCTAAACTACCTTCTGTGTTAATTGACACTTCTCTACTGCTTTCCCGGGGCCCTGAGAACCAGCAACTACTGTTCTCACCCCATAGGCTGGAGGGGCACAGGAGCAAGGCTGGAACCCCAAAGAGATGAACTTCAAGGAGGCGGCACAGAACTTGGGACTTGCTCCCTGGCTTAAGGCTTATGGCAAATGTTGACAACCTTGCACGAACAAAAGCTCCAAGTTCTCAGATTTCACCAGAAAAATGTCTAGAAGAGAGTGCACCAGCAGAAACACTCTCCAAACTAGGGTTCAGCTGCACAACAGTCAGCAAAACCTTAGGGTAACATATAGATCAGTACTGAGCTTTGAGTCACGAAGAAGCTGAGCAGAAGAGGGCAGAATTAGGGCTTCCGGAATCAACTGAATCAAAGGCAACAAGAAACCTCAATTTTATCAAGATCGGATGCCAGGAGCAAGCAGCCTTGTGGAACTCTGAGAGTACCAAGCAGTGTAACCCTAATCTTTTTGTGGTGGGAGTGGGGAAATTGCCATCTAGGAATGTAAATAATTTCTGAGTAACATGATAAACAGGGTTTGTTTGTTTGTTTGTATTTTTGGTTTTTTTAAGCACTTTGGTTCGGAGTGGGAGGTTTCGACAAACCATCCTCAACGTAAAACCTGAGTTAGATCAGGATGAACATTAAGTCCAGGGGAGTTTGGAAATTAATGAGAGAGGAAGCCATTCCTGAGAAGCACTCCCTGTTGGAAGAGTTGCGACTTTCATTATGAGTTTGAACTGCCCACAGTTGGATGAAATTTTAAAACAAACAAAACAAAAACTGATGGAGGGGAGAGGGCATAGCTGATGGTAGAGTGCTTGCTTAGCATGCCCAAGGTCCTGGCTTCAATCTCCAGTCCCTTCATTATAAATAAATAAATAAATAAATAAATAAATAAATAAATAAATAAATAAATAAATAACCTAATTACTACTCCCTCCCCCAAAAAATATTAAAGAAAAAAAAAGCTGATGGAGAAAGTTAAATTTTCTTCCCAAAGTTCTAAAGACTAGTGGGGAAAGTGAAGTTTGAAAAGACTCAGAAATACAAACAGGCCTGGAAAAAATGACTCAGACAATATCTGAAGGGGAGATTCCTTCTTGTTATTCCTGATTGAGGTAAGACACCTAATAGGTCACCCTCTGGTGCCGTTCTATCCGTCAGAAGAGGGGAAAGTGGAGCCTGGAGCGCTGAGACAGCATGCACCATGCACTGACATGGTCGGGAGTGGTGAAATATACAGAGGGGGAGGTTCTGGAAGACTTGAAGAATATTTGGAATATATTCTATACCAAGAGATACTTCCAGTCCTGTGTCACATCTCTGACAAAAGCGGCAAAAGACAATTGTGTACAGGCATAATTTTTACCTTTCATGGGAAGTAATACTTGAAGTTACGTTGATGTTTATTAACAGAAGACAGTGAATCTGGGGGGATATCTGAAGTTGACCTTCCTGCCAAGTTCAGCTGCAGACTGTTATAAGAGTTCAAAATCTGAAGTGATGGCTCTCACTAACTGGGTAAATGATGGTGAAATACTGAGTATAGCATACTCAAATTGCAGCCTCCCAGAGAGGAAGGAAAGCAACTAAATGCACAGTAAATTTGCTTTAATTTAGAAGGAGAATCCAAGATAATACTGAATATTAGTTAGAAAAAAATTCACTAGAAGACAATTTTGAATTATCTATCCTATTAATCACCTACAATGTTCTAAGCACTTTACATAAATATTCTACTTAATCTTACGACAATCTTAAGATCTTTTTATCCTCTTCTCAAAAAATATTAAGTAACACTTGCCAAAAAATTTATAAACAGTAAGTGGCTGGGCCAGGATCTGAACCAGGTATGTGCTATGCACTATAACCTAGTACTTTTTAAATGATGTAAAATAGATAACTAGGTAGGCACAGTGAAGGTATGAAAATGGGGTTAAAGTCTAGAAAGCACTCTCTCCCTCCTCCAATCATGAAAGGGCGTAATCATGAGCTAATAAATAAATGAGTATGGACATTGATACAACCCACAGCCCTTATTCAAATGTTTATATTCATGAGTGAATTTCAATTCTATATAATTTTATCACATATGTAGGCTTGTGTATCCACCACCACAGTCAAGATACAGAACAGAACTGTAAGAATACAGAATAAGAATGCCCTCAGCTCCCAAGGAGCTGATCTAGTGGAATAATCTGGAGAACAATAAACATAAAATCTAATACCCTGGCTATTGTTTCCCGCCCTGGTGAAAATCAGTGAGCCGATAGAGGGAGCCAAAACAGCACAGATGAAACATCTGATCACTGGGACTTAGACGCTGTGTCCTGCAAAACTGGTGGCTTAGTAACCTTAGGGACATCAGGTGTAGCTGTAGGAAGGCCAAAAGTGGCAGGCAATAAAAGCATTGAAAAGATGAATTCTACACGGAGGAAAATTGCAGTTTCTCCAGTATCTGAATGCCTTATTGGAAAAATGTTCTAAGAAAATGGGAAAACCTGCCATTACCGCCCCAGATCACTAGGGTATGAAAGATCACCTCCTTTGCAATTTTTTATTTGATTTATATTAAAATATGTGATACATGAAAAGTACAATTAAGTACAGAGCTAGCTGACTTTTTATATATTGACTCACACGCATGTCACACCATCCAGATGAAGTAACCAAATGTTACCAGAGCCTTCATAGCCCTGCTTATGCCCCGTTCCCAAGAGGGATTGCTCTTCTGACTTTGAACACTGTGGATTACTTTTGCTTGTTTCTGTATATTGCATAAATGAAATAAAGCTGTATGTACTATTCTGTGCCTGGCATCTTTCATTAAATGTTTTATGTTTTGAAATTCATCCATATAATCATACATTCCATTGTTGTGGCATAGTTCATCATGTGATATATTGCAATTAATTTATTCCCTCTCCTGCACATAGCACTTTGGTAGTTTCCAGTTTGGGGCTATTGCAGACAGCACTGCTACCAACATTCTAATATGTGTCCATTGTTGGACAGATGTGTGCGTTTCTGAGGGTTAAAACCTAGGAGTGGGATTGCTAGATCACAGAGTATGCATGTGTTCAGCTTTGGGAGTTACTGCCAAAGAATTTTCCAAGGCAGTTGGACAAATTTACACTTTCACCAGCAATTTTTCAAAGTTATGGCTGCAACACATCCTTGTTAACACTTGGTATTTTGTCATTTTAGCAATTCTGGGTATGGGGCAAAATGACACTGTGGTTTTCACTTTAATTTCCCTGATGACTAAATTAAGTTGATCATCTTTTCATATGTCATCGGCCAGCTGAATATCCCTTTTCGTGAAGGCTCATAGGGTCCATTCTTGTAATGGGTTCATTATACTTTTCTGATTGATTTGTAAGAGTTTCTTACACATTTTGGGTATAAGTTCTTAACTGGACGTACATATGACAAATGTCACTTCCCAGCCTGTGTCCTGCCCTCTCACTCCCTTAACCGCGTCTGTGTTGCTGTGCGAGGGCCGCCGTAACGCAGCACCACAGACTGGGTGGCTTAAACAACAGAGAGTCATTTTCTCGCAGTTCTGGAGACTGAAAATCTGAGATCAAAATGATAGTAGGTTTGGTTTCTTACAAGACCTGGAAAGGAGAATCCGTCCCGGGTCTCCCCGTGGCCTGCAGATGGCCTCCTTCTGGCTGTGTCTCCCCCGGTCACCGCCCTACACTCACGTGTCTGATACCTCTCCGTGTGTCCAGATCGCCTCTTCTGATAAGGATACCAGTCATGTTGAATTAGGTGCTGCCCTAAAGGTCTCATTTTTTAAAACTGAAGTATATTTTATTTACAATATTGTGCTAGTTTCAGTTGAACAGCAAAGTAATTCAGTTATATATATTTTTTCAGAGTATTTTCTATGATATGTTATTACAAGATATTGAACACTGTTCCCTGTGTTATGCAATAAATCCCTTTCACTTATCTATTTTATGGAAAGTAGTTTGTATCTGTTAATTCCATACCCCTAATTTATCTCTCCCCCACTCACTTCCCCCTTTGGTAACTATAAGTTTGTTTTCTATGTCTGTGAGTCTGTTTCTGTTTTGTATAGAGATTAATTTGTACTTTTTTAAGATTCCATATATAAGTGATATAATATGATATTTGTATCTCTCTGTCTGACTTACTTTACTCGTATGAGAATCTCTGGGTCCATCCATGTTGCTGTAAAGGACAGTATTTCATTCTTTTTATGGCTGAGTAATATTCCATGATATACATGTGTGTGTATATATATATATATATATATATATATATATATATATATATCACATCTTCTTAAACCAACTATCTGTTGATGGACGTTTGGGTTATTTCCATGTCTTGGCTATTGTAAATAGTGCTGCTATGAACATTGGGGTTCGTGTATCTTTTTGAACTAGAATTTCATCTTAAAGACCTCACTTTAACTTAATCACCTTTTAAAAGACCTTATCTCCAAACACAGTTAAATTCTGAGGTACTAGAGTAATTCACACTTGAACATATGAATTTGGGGGGACACAATTCAGCTCAATTCAGTAGATTTTTTTGAGACATAATTGACATCTCACAAAATTCATCATTTTAAAGTCTACAGTTCATAAAGTTGTGCAACCATCATCATTGTGTAATTCCAGAATATTTTCATCACCCCGAAAAGAAACCCCATACCCTTTAGCCATCACTATTCACTCCCTGTCTCCCCTACTCCCTGACAACTACTAGCCTACTTTTTGTCTCTGTAGAGTTGCCTGTTCTGGACATTTCACATAAATTAAATCATGCAGTATGTAGTCTTTTGTGTCTGGCTTCTTTCCTTTAGTGTAATATTGCCAAGGTTCGTCCACGTTGGAGCATATGTCAGAGCTTCATTCCTTTTTATGGCTGAATAGTATGCCATGTATGGATAGACCACATTTTGTTTATCCATTCATCAGTTGCGTTGTTTCCACTTTGGGGCTCTTATGAATAACGCTGCTATGAATATTCACGTACACATGTTTTTGAAGATATGCTCTTGGGCACATAGCCGGAAGTGAACGTCCGCACCCTATAAGAGCTCTTACTTTTTGAGGAATTGCCAAACTTTACATTCCTACCAGCAGTGTATGAGTGTTCCAATTTCTCCACATCCTCCCCAACACTTGTAATTTTCCACTAAAAAAATTATAGTCATTCCAGTGGGTGGGAAGTGATTTGTGGGAAGACTAGTAACACTGAGAATCTTTTTATGTGCTGATTACCATTTGTACCTCATCTTTGGGGAAACTTAATGATGTCTTTAAATAAACAGAAATATTTGTTTTGATATTGGACAACATAACTTTTTTATAAAACTTTTTACTTTGCTGTGTATCTGAAGTTTGCCTACTTTAGGATCATAAAGATGTTCTTCCACACACATTACTTATTTATTTTTACCTTTCACATGCAGATCTGTAATCCACTTTGGATTTATTTTGGGTAAATGTAAGGTAGAAGCCAAGATACAATTTTTCCACATAGCCCTACAATTAACCTAGGCAATATGCATTGAAAAAAACATCTTTTCCCACCACACTGAAGAGTTAAATTTTTCCGGTTAAGGTAAATATAAATTATATATAGATTTCTGAATTGTCTATTCAGCTACATAGTTAGCTTGATTCTATTTCTACCAGTGCCACTGTCTTAATTTATATAGCTTTATAATCCCTCTTAAAATCTAGTAGTATTTGTCTTCCAGCTTTGTTCTGTTTCAAGATTATCTTGGCTATTCTTGACTTTTTTATGACTCTGGTGCTCTCCTTATAAACCCAGAAAATAAAGAGATTACATATAATATTTTCAGAGACAGAAAAAATGATATTGAATCCATGATGAAAGAACAGGGTAATACTTAAAAGGAACATATAGGAAACAAGAACAAGTTATTGGAAATTAAAATTTTTTTTACTGAACTTTTGATCCACTGCTTTAGTATCAAAGAGCATCTCATTTAATTCTTTATTTGTGTTATAATATTCACCATGCACTGAGAACCCCTAAGGAAAATACAAATACGAACTTATAGTAGAGGAAGGAAAAACATTCCACATAAAACAGGGAGATGAATGCAATTGCTCTACTTTCTAGGGATAGGAGGATTATTTCAAAAAAGAAAGTAAATACTCAATGTTGACGCTGTAATCCCATTTTACATGGTAAAAATTCAAGTTAATAAAGAAGCAGACAGGAGACTGGAGGATCCTTCTTAGAAGAAATTGGACAGCAGCAGAGAAGACACCAGTAAACCCTGATATTTTGGGATTCCTCTGAATTTGTTAGCATAACATTAGCTGCTGAAACAAAGGCAGGAGTTTATATCTTTTCATGGAACAGTCCAGAGGCAGAGCATATTCAGGATTGTCAGGAGCTCTGTCCAAAGAGGTCATCCAGGGATCAGGTCCCTTCCTCTTTGTTGCTACAACATCTCCAAGGGTATTGTCCTCATCAGCATGGTGAAAGCCAGCTCACCAGCATCCTGTCAGCATTTCAGCCCTCATAGAGTGAAAGAGGAAATGGGAAAAGTGACTGGGAAGCTGCACCCATGGGGAGGTTGGTCAAGGGAGGCTCTTGCTGGGGAGCCATTCACCCTGTGAATACTTAAATGGGTGAAAAGTAGTTCTATTACTTAAAGTGGGTATGGGAAATACATACTAGGAAACAATTAATGGCCTCTTCTATGGCCCAGAACAAGAAAAAAAAAAAAAAAATAGCTCACCTCCTAATCTCCTCCTGCACATAGAACTTAAATCAGCTTCTCTGGGCTTACCTTTGAAAATTAACATAAGACCTAGAATCATCATCAACAGAAATCTGCAGTGAATAGAATTTCCAAAGAAACTATTATTAATATCCTCTGGGGTATTTGAGTAGCCTGCACATCCATAAAGAACAGAATATTTTTTTTAATGATGGGAACATTTTATAAAATTAATAAAATCATTAAAGTACAAATATAAGGAAATATCCTCAGAGAACAGAGGGGAAGAGCAAGTCAGAGTTGATGGTATAAGAAATAGGAGAAAATTTAGAAAATTATAGAATTGACAAAAAGTTCCTAAATCTGACCAGTAGGATATCCATAAATTAAAAAGAAAAAAATAAAGAAGAGAAAATCACTGAAGAAACTACACCAACAAAATGTCTCTGGATAAAAGAATATGTGTTTCCTTGTGGAAGAATAGAGATAAGGAAAAATCCTGTACAATCAGTAGTACAAGTGGCTTCTGACTTCTCCATTACCATATTGGAAACTATCATACAAAGAAGATATGCTTTACAAGTTTGAAAAGAAAATTATTTTTAACCCAGTTTTTAAAATTCAGCAGAAATACCAATCAAGTGTTCAGATAGACAGTTTCAAACTTGCAGGAGCTCAATATTTTACTTTCTATATATCATCTCCTAGGTAGCTCCAGTAAAATGAGAAAATAAATCAAGAAATAGGAGGATCTGAATCCAAGAAGCAAAGACAGGGCAGGAAAACTAGGATAAAGATTTAAGAGCATCCACTTCTGTTGAAGTCTGTAACAGTCACTGTCAAATTCCAGTCAATATCACTAGGGCCCTACTATTTCAGCACACTCTGCGCAATTTCCAAAAACCAGTATCTACTCTGTTTTCCCCAAGCTTTCCCTGAGCCATTGAAGACTACTCTGACAGCTTGCACAGCAGGTCAAAAGTACCAAGTAATTTACACCTCCCAGAAGCAGACTTAATATCCATGAGTGATGGAAGATGGTGTATCAGTACCCCAGCTCCCTTGCCCTCTGAAAGGGAAAACTCTCAGGTGTATGACATTCCCTCATAGTTTCCCTCATAATTTCCCTCATGGGTTTAGATTCCAGTCACCCATAGAGACAAGTGACCTGACAAAGCACCTCTTATTGGCTGCCTTCCCTTCTCTGTCTAACTCAATTTCTTAAATACCCATAAAAATATGTTGAGCTCATATGTAACAATCCACCTACTATTTTGGAATATATAACACTCTTAAAACACCAGTTATCTAATTATCCAACACAGATATGACCTCACAAATGCAGAATGCAAAGGTATAAAACACAAAATATGACAGGTTTTCATTCTGCTCTCAAAAAAAATTTATTCTAATGTAAATGAACAGTGCTTAAGAAATAAAATTGATTCAAATAGCACTTAACAAAGTAAATAAGCAAGAAAGTAATGTTTAAAATTATTATTTAATTATTGAAGACTCTTCTTTTTTCTCTTTTTATTGAAATATAGTTTATTTACAATGTTGTATTAGTTTCTGCTGTACAGCATAGTGATTCATTTATATTCAGATTTTCATATTCTTTTTCATTATAGGTTATTACAAGATATTGAATACAGTTCCCTGTGCTATGAAGTAGGATAATGGTGTTTCTGTATTTTATATATAGTAGTTTGTATCTGCTAATCTGAAACTCCTAATTTATCCCTCCCCCTACATTTTGCCATTGGTAACCATAAATTTGCTTTCTATGTCTGTGAGTCTGTTTCTATTTTGTAAATAAGTTCATTTGTATCATTCTTTAGATTCCACATATAAGTGATATCATGTGATACTTGGCTTTCTCTGTCTGAATTACTTTACTCAATATCATAATCTCTAGGTCCATCTGTATTGCTGCAAATGACATTATTTCATTCTTTTTTATAGTTAAGTAATATTCCATTGTATATATGCACCACATCTACTTTTTCAATCATCTGTCAGTGGACATTTAGGTTGCTTCCATGTTTTAGCTGTTGTAAATAGTGCTGCTATGAACATTGGGGTAAATAGTGCTGCTATGAATATTGGAGTGTATCTTTTCAAGTCAGAGATTTTCCAGATATATGCCCAAGGGTGGGATTACTGGGTCATATGGTAACTTTATTTTCAGTTTTTTAAGGAATATCCATACTGTTTTCCATAGTGGCTGCACCAAATTACATTCCCACTAACAGTGTAGGAGTGTTCCCTTTTCTCCCCACCCTCTCCAGCATTTATTGTTTGTGGACTTTTTAATGATGGCCATTCTGGCCAGTGTGAGTTGATACCTTGTTGTAATTTTGATTTTCATTTCTCCAATAACTAGCGATGTTGAGCATCTTTTCACATGCCTGTTGGCAATCTGTAGAACTTATTTGGAGAAATGCCTATTTAGGACTTTTGTCTATTTTTTTATTGGATTATTTGGTTTTTTTTTTTTTACATCAACTATATGAACTGTATGATCTATATATTCTGGAAACTAAGTCTTTGTCAGTTGCATCATTTGCAAATATTTCCTCCCAGTCCAATCTGTAGGTTACCTTTTTGTTTTGTTTATGGTTTCCTTTGCTGTGCAAAAGCTTGTAAGTTTGGTTGGGTCCCGTTTGTTTATTTCTGATTTTATTTCTATTGCCTTGGGAGACTGACCTAGGAAAACATTTCTATGATTTACATCAGAGAATGTTTGATTGAAGACTTTTCTGAGTGAGGGTTGGTAGCAAGTGGTGACAGTTGGTGGTGGGGGAGACACAGTCACTCTTGCTGGTGGGAGAAGGTGAGTGAGAATTAGTGAGGGCCAGTGAGTGAAACAGTTAGTGCCTGATAGCTGTCCATACCTAACTCTAAGGAACTGGTCCACATCCTCTCCTCCGGGCAATGCAGACCTTGGAAGTGAATATAAGGAACCACTGCAGGAAGCCACAGACGTAAAATGGACATCTGTTGGGTTTCTTTTGCTTACAGTTATAGAGCTCCTGCTAACCTGACTATGTTGATAATTCATTTTCTGTTTCTGTTTTGTTTTTTCATGTGATAAATTTGCCCACCTCCTGATAAGGCAATGCCAATTATTTTTCTATATGTTCTAAAAGTTATTTTTAATATTTATCATAAAGTTACCCATGTTCATTTTCTTCCTCTTCCACCAACAGTCAATGAGCTTCAGGTAGAACCAGTTCCCCTCTTGTAAGTTCTTCTGATGAGGCTTCTCTAGGCTCCTTAGTCTCACCTACATTCTTGACGGTCTCTTCCACTTTCATTCCTTATGTTTTCATTGAATAAAATGGAGACATGACACTGAAAGTGCACAAGACACTTAAACAATGAGAGCAGAAAGGTGATCCTATTGAGAAATGTCTGAAGCACCACAGGAGTTCATGCTACAGCCTCATGCCCTAAGCCAAAAAGGGAAACTCAAGATTTGCTATAATGGATTTTTTACGTATTTGTAAATTTCACATAAGTCATTTTGTAGGCAGGATTAGCAAATACTCAATTTGTGAAAATTCAGATAACAAGAGCTACCATCTTAGGTACAATGTCCAATGGGAGTGGAAAAGCTGAATAATTAACTCTAAGAAAGGAAAGGGAATCGTGCTAGAGCCAACTAAAAGCAAGTGATACAGGGATCTGATAAAGAGAAATGAGACACTTAAACAGAGATAGAAAGTAATAGACAAGAAAAGCATGTCCACGGAGCCATACAGGAAAGGCAACTGTAGAAGAAGACATCTGTGCTCCACCCATACTCCTACCCTGGAGGGTACTGGAGACAATCCCATGGTCCCACCGGCCCCCACCATCTCCGTCCTCAGGAATGTACTCTGCTGGCCCACAGTGTGGGTCAGAAGTCCTGGGAGACAATGCTGCTAGAAGCCTGCCCCAATGAGGGGAGGGGTTGGTGGATAAATATCTCAGGTGCTAATCCTCAAGAGTACATTCTGAGTTGTGTTCCACACACCTTCAGAGGGCAGTCAGCAGAGCTGATCTCCTGTTGGCAGCAATAATAGTCCCTTCAATCATGTTCCCTCTTGAGGCTGTCCTCTCGTCCACATCTTATTACCCACTAGCTCCCAGTGAATTCCTGGGGTCACCTCCCAAGGAAACTATATCCTCATAAATCTTTGACTCAGGGACACTAAAATAAACATCAGCCAAAAGGAATTCCTAGTAGCAGGAGTGGATTATGGTTTTGAAGACCATGGATAGATACTTTCCATGTTAAATAGGTTTCTCTAGCAGTTCAAGCCTCTCTTGTATCTAAGGTTTAGTGGAAGCCTGATACACACCATTGCCTCATGGGAGTCCTTGGGGACATTAAACAAAAGAGGCCAATGTTCCCCACAGAGTTCTGTGTACAAAAGAGAGACAATGAAAGGATCTGAGATATGAATGTGAGAGAGATTTCAGAGGATGCCAGAGCTGGAAAATGTGGTGAGTGGAAGGAATAGAAGCCTCCAGAATACCCCCAAGACAAACGTGATCAATATGGGGTTTCTCCTCCCTTGGGGGTAGCTGCTTGAGCCATTCTACTTTACTATTAAGGAAAATGACAACCAATCAGATCAAAGACTTGGGAGCTCACAGGGGGCTGCCGGCTGGGTTTCCACTCATCAGGCTTTCAGAGTTTGTTCCTAAAGATGGAAGGAGATCAGATGAGACATAGACCCACTTCCTGGGAGGCAAAAGTCAGGAGGTGAGGATTAGTGAGGCCAAGTGCATGCAGGTTAGAAAAGGGCACGACTGCTACAAATGGGGGCCAGTGGACAAGGTTATTTGAGTATGTTGATATTTAATCTAAATCCTGACCACTGAGTGATTTGTGTGTGTAGAACTGTGGAGTAAAGGCAATCCAGGGAAACGTACTGGTGTGAACCCAAGTCCGTATGCCCAAGGTCCCTACACTAAAAAAAAAAAAAAATTCTGTCAACTTTATGTAATAAGTTTGACTAGGACCCTCACTTGATGAGGTTCTAAATGACCATGAAGACAAATTGCTGTGATATATGAAGATTTATTACAATGCATTTTAGTGCCAAAGAGATGGTAAAGTTGATACACTGAAGTGATTCATATTGGATTAAAGGCAGCAAGGCACATTTTTCCTCCCTCTTTTGGGAAGAATTATACTGATGACTCCTGAGTCTTCTTCTCCTTGTCTCTCTGAAGCTTCAGTATTTCAATCTCCAGGGAGAGTTTATACACCTCCAGGGCCAATTTCACCTCCTCTGGATTTGGGAGGCACTGCATGAGATCCCTGGCTACAAGTACCTGCTCACAGCCTTCAGGGTACACCTATGGGAGAAACAGATGGTGAGGTGCTTGAAAGGCTTCTCTCCTAATCGTGAAGGGGGCGGAGGATTCATGCTGACAAAGGCAGGACTACAGGGTCAGGACCAAGACCCACCGCATGACTGGTGGGTGAGCAGTAAAACCTGAAAACACCGTGGGCCCCACCATCATCTTCCTCAGAGAGACACAGCTCTGCTCTGAGACAGCGTCCCAGAAAGCCCCTGCGGGGACAGAGGCAATTTCTGCTGACCATCCAGAAATGGAACAACAGTGTATCATATAGTCTAGGAAAGTAAAGTTAGGAGTCAGTACCCCAGGTCTCTGAGACCCTCCACTCCCAGGGGGCTCTGTTTTCCCTGTTATCAAGTGAGAGCAGAAGACTTGCCACTCTTATCTGACCAGAGGGCTTCAAGGCAAAAATGAGAGTTCCTTTGAAAGACTCAGAAATGAATCCTGGCAAGCAGGACATGCTTTGGGGGAGGCACCCTTTTTAGGGTTTGATAGCTCAGAAACTTCCTTGAATTGTACTGCTTACCCACTCACACTTGGGCACCTCCGGGTACCAGGTTCTGTTCTCTGAGCAAGTGATACTTTCGGAACCAACCAAACCATAGCGGGGGTCACACTGGACCTTGACACTTTCAGGCTCAGTATATCGATCCTTATCCACAGATAACATTCCATGTTCTATCTCTGGTTTCCAACACAGAGCTAGAAAGGAAACATAATTTTAAGCAATCTGCAAATCTAAGAAAAAAGGATATGAGAGACTAAGGTATTAAGAATAAACTAGACTTAAGTGCTGCTGATTGCTTTGCCTTTTCTTTTGAGAATAAAAATAATATTCATTATTCCACATTTCCATGAAAATTTTGCTACAGATCACAGTTACACTCAGATAAAATGGACCACTTCTAGAATATTTCTGGAAATATATAGGAAACTAGGAATAGGGGCTGCCTCAAAGAGGCTGAATTTTGCACCTGGGAGAAAAAAAGTAGGGAAGATTAATGTTTCTGTGTGCCCTCTGAACTTTTTGTTTCAGGTACCATCCGAATATAGTAAGTATTTTAAGTAAATCAAGTCAAGTCAAATGTTTCTTTTCCCATCTCTGGCAGGTAGAAACTGTGCTCTGAACCCTTTCATGAAGTTCCCCCTACTTAGCTGTGCGCTGCGGAGGGAGCTGGAGTTACCTTTACATTGAGGGACTGCAGGGGACCAGACTGCAGCACTGCAGGTGAGTTTGCTCGCTCCAACCAGAGTGTACCCTTCATCACATTCATATACAACATCATCTTTGAAACTGAAGTATGCACTGACTAATTTATAGCGTCCGTGGGCAATGACAGGAGGAGAATCACAACCTTGAGGTGAGACATAAAAGTGAGAGAGCGTGAGGGTGTAGAATGCGTGTAATAACACTCCCCAGAATCTGTGTGGTTCACATGAGGCTCCCTTCTGTCCCCCTGTCTTCTCTGCCCACAGGATCCCTGAGCCAAACCCAAGACCTGTGCTGCCCTCCTGTAGCCCTGAAGCTGGGGAACCGTAGAAACGCCAACGAATGACAAGCACTTAGGATTTGCTTCATTTTATCTACAAGTTCACTAAACTGCACTGTTCAGGAGCCATTTGGGCTGAAGTCCCAGGGTACTAGTGGTCCACTGCACTGATTTCAGGCTAAATGCAGACAGGTACATCTGGGAGAAATTGCAAGGATGCAAAATAAATCCAGTCTCTGACTCATTGCTCTCAATCAAATCTGTCCATCCATCCCCCCAAAAATATACTTACTGCATTTTAAAATATTTTTTAAAAGAGCTGATAGAATGATTAAAAATGATGACTTGCATGTTGAAATAATAGACTTGACACAGTGCTGAGCATCTCTCTGAAAGGGAACACTGACAGGATCCACAAACGGTGCATGAGAAATTTAAATAAATTAATTTAATTTAATTCGCAGGAATGTCAGGGAAAATATGCTGATGGGCCATAGTATCTCTAAGGACAATCCTAAGATGCCTCCTAGAGGCAGGGCAAACAGATGCCCACAGTAAGTGAGATTCAAACGCTGGAGTTGCCATGCCAAGTGGTAGAAGAAGGGGTTAAATGACTCAGAAAAGTGAGCATCTGGAGTGGATACGCCATACACATGTTAGAAACCCCACCAGATGATTCTGTTACCTGGGACAGCCTGAGGATACATTAACAAGGTCATAAGGAATTTCCCAATGAAAGGAGCACATATATCAAAGGCCAGAGCTGATGACAGGAAGGCCATTAAAGAACAACTTTCACACTTAGCAGTAGTAGTCTGAGAGGTGCTAATACTCTTTAAAGGTAAGTACTATAATCATCATGATAAGTGGCAAGTTAGAGAGACAGTTAGAGGTGCCTGAGAGTTTTGGAGGTGGTTCATGGAACGGGACACTCATCAGGGTAAAGAGACACCACCCCATCTGTACCATCAAAAGAAACTGAGGGTGGATGATCAGGAGACTGATGGCATTTGGTCCAATAAGAAGTTACAATCCCTTGCTCAGTGCCTGGACCTGTGCCAGTCGTCAGGTCTGGAGATCACTGACTGAAGAAAAAGACAGTTTCCAGGAGTAGATGCTACAACACCTTGGGAAGTACGCTCAGTACCGAGTGCCACAGTCCCAGAGGACCTATGTCTATTTTTGGAGGTAACTGTGCAGCAGTGAAAGCCACACAGTAATGCAAGTACTGTTGGACAGAGAGCTTGACTTGACACAGCTACCTGGAACCAGCATGGCCTCCCTATTACACCATCTGGTGGCCTGTGTCCATTACCTTTGAAAGTATAAATAGAGTAGACAAAATTGGTAGTTGGCACAACCCCCATTTTTGGTCCTTGGCCTGTGGGGTAAGAGCTGTCATATCCATGAAGGCCAAGAAGAAGCCATTGATATTACCTATACCCCTCCCCCTTGAGGCATAGGGGGTAAATTCCTTAAAATATCATGTACCAGGAGGTAGGAGAAAGGGAGAAATGAGTGCCACTCTTAAAGAACTAAAGGTGCAGGAGTGATCATCATACCCCCATGTGCTTACCAGTGTGTCTACGACAAAAATTGGGATTCTGGAGAATTACAGTGGACTGCTGAAAATCCAGCAGGTTTAGCTCCTATTGTAACCACTGTGCTAGATGTGATATCTTTGCTAGAGCAGATTAGTAAGTCTTCAGATAAATGAGGTTGTTGATTCAACAGAGGCCTTCTTTTCCATCCTTATCAGAAAAGATGGTCACAAATAGTTTGCACACTCATGAAAGGGTCAAAATCTTATATGTGCATGTGTAACCCTTGGTTGTAATAACTTACCTGTCCCTGTCATAATAGAGTCTGAAGACATCATGACCATGTGGACATACACAGAATATCACATTGATCCAGCATATCTATGGCATCATGTTAATTCCACTGAACAAGCAAAAAGTCACTAGCTTAATGATGTTTCAGAATATAAAAGGTAGAGAAGGATGAAAAGAAGCACGTTCAGAAAGGCAGGTTCAAACAGATTTGGACAGATCTGATACTGCAGTTTAAGGCATATGGACCAGAAGGAAGGGAAGAAAAGAGAATAAATGCCAAGAAACAAAAGGAAATAATTGGAAACTCTAGCTTCTCTATTAGATGTGGCCTGTTTTCACTGATTGAGAAAAAGAAAGGACACCAGGAGGGTCAAAAGAATGGGAACGAGCGTTTTTTCATTTTTCCAACTGAATGATGCTGCAGTAAAGGACTTTCACTGCAAATTGATTTGCTACATTCAAATTACACACACAATGTTAGGGGTAAAAAAGTAGAACACATAAAAAACACCAACATCAAACAAAGCATCAGCTTTACACATTTCCTAAACTCTAAATTCTAAAAGCAAATTATGAAAAAAGCATGGTAGAGAACAAACCATGGTATTTTTCTCTTTCTCAACAGAAGGCACGACAGTTAACAATACTTACCTCCCTGAGATGTTCATTGTTCTAACCCACCAGCCCAAGTCTCTTTGACCTAATTTGAAACTTTCCCTTAATAATGTCCATCATTTTGAATGTTCATAGTAGCATTATTTACAATAGCCAAGATATGGAAGGAACCATAAGTGTCAATCAACAGATGAATGCATAAATAAGTTGTGATATATATGAAGTTTTGCCATTTGCAACAACCTGGATGGATCTGGAGAGTATTATGGTTAGTGAAAAAGTCAAACAGAAAGACAAATACTCTATGTTTTCTCTTATACGTAGGATCTAAAAAAATAAAACAAATTAATGAGTATAACAAAGCAGAAAAAGACTCACAGATACAGAGAACGAACTAGTGGTTACCAGTTGGGAAGCTGGGAGGAGCAAGATAAGAGTAGGGGATTAAGAGATACAACCGAGTATGTATAAAGGAAATAAGCTACAGGAATGTACAGTACAACACACAGAATATAGCCGATTGTGTAACTGTGAATGGAGTATCACCTTATGGCCTTTAAAAATTATGAATCTCTAGCTTGTACATCTGAAACTGATATAATATTGCACATCAACTATACTTCAATTGAAAAATAATAATCATCATTTTGATGTGAAGAAACATCTAAAATAGCATGATTCCATAAGCTCTTACTTGGCTCACATGCTGGTGTCTTGGGATTCCATGTGCCCTCCCCTGTGCATCTAGCACTAAATGTACGTTTCCCATGACATGTATATGAAACCGAATCTCCAAAGAAATAGACACAGCCATTGTTGAAGCCACTTGGTCTGCGATGAGTGATTGTGATATCCTTCAGGTCTGGTATTGGGCAACATACCTCTAAAAAATATGAAAGAAGGCTAATGATTAGTAAAATCACCATGAGAAGGCTCCTATGGCTAAAAACCTAAATTCTACTTTTAGAAGATCTCACGAGACACTGAAGAGAGGCTGGGAAAACAGACACATTGAGTCTGCTCTCCCTGGCCCGGATTTGCTGCAAGTACTCCAACTCGGTCATTTCCTCCAACTAAATATTTTCATTAGGATCCTTCCAAAATAAGAAGTTGGATTAGCCTGAATGAGAATGTAAATCTTTCAAAATTGTTTTAGAGCAATGAGAAATAACATCCATCTGCTTATGGCTTCACTAGGGTTACCTCATTATTAAGCTCTCCAATAACTTACACTTCTTCAGTCACAGGAGGAAGAAGATGCACAAAAGTCTGTAGCTGCCTGACACCTAACGCATAAAAATAGATTTAAATTATTGCTTAAGGCCAGGATTTTTCTTTTTTGATGCCCAATTTAAGAGAACTAGCTATTCAAATTCTTTCATTTTTAATACAATAAGAGCTAATACAGGGATATAATTTTTATTCATTAGTAGAAATATTTTCAGATAGAACTTGATAGCATTGGATATAAGTGGAAACATCAGAACAGAATAAAATACTCTTCTCCATACCTGTATCTTGACCAGCATGACAACGGGGTCTTTCAGTCACACTCAAATATTCTCAGCACTCATTTGCTTATGAATTATAATAAAAATACCCAACATTCATGTGGTTTCCAAACAGTAACAATAATTTTTATGTAATGCTTTACATTATAGGAAATACTTTTAAATAGTTAAGTCATGATTCTAAATTCCTATTTAGTCAGATTTTATGATAACTTGGATAAATACTATTTTACTTCTGCCTTTGAAGTGGTTGAAAAGTTCCTTACTAAATAATTAAATCAATAAGACCATAGTGGGTAAAAATAAATATAATTTAAAAGTAGGTGTTTAAACATGTATAAACATTCATTTATACAGAAAAAAATTAAGGTATTAATTGCATGTCATTGTTTTTAGTCATTAAAGAGGATTCTCAAAGGTTTATACTAATCAATACTTTGTCATTTAAGTGGTGGCAATAATTTTTGTTAAACATATTTTTAATTCAGTCATATTGTTAAAACCTTTTATTCTATTTCTCCAAAATGAGTCTGAACAACTGCAATTAAACCTTAAGTCCTAATGTGAAATGAATATTCTCTCATTAGGTAGATCTAAACCACCATTTTTAATTATTTGTGCATTTCACATGTTTTTCAAATTCTAATCTAGGGGATAAAGTTCCCTGTATTCTGGGCCTCCGTGTCTTCACCTCTAAAATGGCAAGGTTCTGATAGATGCGTAGAAAAATGCACGTTGTCAATTCCACTGAGGCCCATAAAATGGCAACCACATGTGTCTCAACCCTTCACTTATTCTCTCAAGTGAGACTGGAGGAAAGGTCTCCTTTCCATCCTACTGGGGCAAGAATACCGGGGCAGAGGGTGAGTCTGCCGTCCGGAGGCAGGTCAACAAGACCCAGCTCTTTCAGAGCAACAGTCCCACTGGCTCAAGAGACATGAGACACAAGTCACCCTGCGGCTGGTTGAGTTCACGACTGTTTCATAGACTTTCCTGCTACCAAGCACCCCAAAGTCTACACTGGGAGGGAAAGGGCTGTGACGAACGGTCTGACTCTAGCAATAAGTGAGCTGTATTCACCATTCTACCTTTATCAGTAATGAAGCTCATACTTAATCTGCATAATCTTTGACTTCCGTGCCTGTGTCTCATTTGATTCTGAACTGGAATAAGATCATAATTTCTCAGCTCCTCAAACTCCCAAGACCTTTCTGGTCCATTCTGGAAAGTTCACTATTGTGTTCAATTAATATAATTTAAAATTTATCTTGAGGAAAAAACTATATTCATTTAAGGTGGAAAATCCTAACACATAGTGGAGATTTAATATACAAAAAGATTTTGAAAACAGAAACTCACCCTCACATCCTTTGCTCGGGGTCCACATCAAATCTTCCTGACAAGTCACCGTTGTAGGCTCATTTGCTGCGGGTTTATAACCAGGTTGGCAGGAATACCTCAACGTCGTCCCAACCTCATACACCTTCTCTTCTGCTCGCATATAGGAGATATATCCTTCCCAGGTGGAATGAGGGATGTCTGGTAAGCCAATGCAACTATCTGGTCATAACAGAAGAACAAGGGAAAAGGACACTTTTACTAGGGATGCACCAGTGATCAGTGAACCTTTCCTATCAAAGGGTGTCATGTGTTCAATCAGCCAGGAGCCAGCCTGCCGTGGCTGACGAGTCAGCCACACCAGGAAACACATGGACATGTGTACACACGTGCACTGCACCAGAGAGGTTCTCACTGACGGCACTAACAAGTGGCTCCTCTGCTGTGCCAACTGTTCAAGTGTTCATTCTTCTTCCTCTTCATTGATTTTAGAACGTTTAGTCTCTAAATCGAAGCATTGGGCTTGCAAGGTAGATATGGCTGGAGAACTGTTGCAGGCAAACAAATCTAACTGCCTTGTTTCTTGATTGATGGGAGAAAATAAACAAGTCACTCCTCTTATTCAGATAAAGTTCAGATTCAGGAACTGAATTTAAGGATTTGGCAAGAATAAACCAAAGACCAAGTGACTTTTGAGCTTAAATCTTGCGTCTTGTCCTCTTTACTCTTTCCTGATGCTACTGGTTCACACGATATGGAAATATAAAACATCTGCCAAGTGGGATGTTTATTACGTTTTCTCTTCAAACATTTAAGATGGCATATAGGGTAAGGTTCTTTTTTAACAGTTTTACTGAGATACAAGTCACATAACATACAATTCACCCATTTAAAATACATAATCCACTGGTTTTTAGTATATTCGCAGAGTTGTACAACCATCACCATTCTCCAATTTTAGGATATTTTTGTATCAACCTGAGAAGAAACTCTGTACTCATTAGCAGTCACTCCCTAGTCTCACCTTCTCCCAGGCCCTGGAAAGCACTAAAATACTTTCTCTCTATATAGATATGCCTATTCTGGGACATTTTAAATAACCTCTGTGAATAGATTTCTTATCGATAAAATGAGGGAAACAATAGGGCCCACAATTCTGGGGAGAATTCATTAAATTGATTCTTATTATGTACCTAGACTAGCACCAAGTTATCATTATTACTACTAAGATAATTTTTAATGATCCACATGAGTTTATAATGTTAGAATGTCAGAATCATAGTCTATACAATACTTCTGTGCAAGTTAGAAAAAAAGGCATTTTTCCCTCAGGACACTTTGCTACTTAGCTTTCAAAGCAATTATTGTAATATAATGATTTTGTTAGAACAAAACAATTTTCTGTCAACTGCAAGAAAAATGTTGAAATAAACATACGAATCCACAATGTCTACAATGCTAATTTCTCTCTTTAGGTTGGAGTATGCACAACCTTCACAACTGCACATGGCAGCCGTTTGCGGTGTCATGTAACCTTGCACAGTGTAATGAAATCACTCTTCTTTCTAGCAAGAAAAAAATAAAGGGATTGATGTCAACTTAAATTTCTACTGTGATTTCAAGTGGCCTCGGGCACAGGAGCATGCTGCCACCAGCGTTTCTGGATATCGTTAAATGCCAAATATTGAAATTCCTTCATGGTCCACACTTACTGAGTTCACAGATGGGAGGAGGAGGATTCCAGTTGTTATCTTCTTCACAATAGATTAAACTGCTGCCTTTGAGGATGAAACCTTTATTGCAGCCAAATACAATAGACTGTTTATGAGTATAGGTGGGTCCAAATCCGGTGATTATTTTCCCATTTGTAACTGCTGGCCGAGAACAAGTGACTTCTAAAGACTCATAAGAAAAGACAAATGGAAATGTTAGCTATCTTGGTTGTGGTGGTGGTTTCACAGGTGTAGACATCTACCAAAACTCATCAAAGTGCACATCTGAAATAGGTGTCGTTTACTGTACTGGAACCAGACCACAATAAAGGTGTGAAAAAAACACAAATGGATTATATACATATGTATTTTTTTTAATTTCAACTTTAATTTCATTCTTTCTCTTTTTTTTTTTATTTCAACTTTTAAAAGTAAAATGAGATCCCATCATGTTGGTTCAATTGTGAGATGCTTATGAGTGGCTCTAACTTCCTTTCTCAAGAAAAATTCACTGTATATAATCCAGGGAAAAAAAATATCTCAAAGTCCTCAAATCCTCCCCTTATAATGACTGACTCTCCTGGATGATTTTGGTGGTGAGTCAGTGGCCAGTGGTCATGATGAAGAAGCAGCCAGGGCAAGAGATATCTGCACCATCACAAGCAAAAAACAAGCTTCCTCTGCCTCCCATCCCCACATCAGTCAGTCATCAAACCCTGACAGTCCTGCCATGTTAGTTCTTCTTTGATTCCTCAACTACTCCCTGGGCCAACTGCCGTGGCTACAGTTGAAGCTACCTTCACTACTTGGCTGGATAGTTGCAACAGGTGACTACGAGTTAAGTTTTATCCCACTTTAAATTGTTGTCCATTCTGCAGCCAGAGTTATCTTTCTAAGATGCAGCACATTTGCTCCCCTAGTTAAACCCTTTCAAGGTCCCCACTTCACCTTCACTCTGAACTCCTGAGAGTTCTTCAGGCATTTGGAACTGTTTGCAGTATCATGCTCGTCTATCCCCTGGTTTGACTGTACCCTGTGAGGACTCAGAATAGTAAGTGATACTCTATAGGTGCTTAGTAGCAAAGGAAGATGCCTTAGATTAGCAAGCTAGCAAAGCCACAATATTTCTTCTGGCTCAATTATTTTTGCTTTGTCCTGTTGAACTTCTGGTGTCTAGTAGGTTTCACTTGCCCTGTAGGCATATGTGATTGACGTGAAAAGTGCTAATCAGTATTCCCAGTTCTGCTTCCTGCACAGACAAAAGATGATATTCCTCAGTTCCCTTAGGGTAGGGAGGGTCTACATGTTACTAGTTTTGGACAAAAGGCTGCAATGCAAAGTGGTATGTCATCACTTTCAGGCCAAAGCTCTTAAAGAAGGGAGATAATTTGCTTTTCTCTCTTCCTCTTCTAAAGAGATTGTGAAAGCACATTTTGATATCAAGACGCCACAAGATCAAGGCAACCTGGATTGCTGAGATGGTTGCTAAATTAACACTTAGACTATAGCTGCCCTAGAGAGTTTCCTGGGCATGCAGCAAACTCAATATAAAAGAGAATCAACTTTAAATTTGCCTGTGGGTTACCCCTCCACCCCAGCCCATGCCCACTCCAACTCCAGCCATCCCACCAGGGTGGCCCTGGTGCAGAGCACCCTCCCACCCATACCCACTCCAGCTTCAGCGGTACCACAAAGGCAGCCCCAATGCAGTGTGTGATAGGACCACCCTCTGCAGCCCGTGCTCATTCTGTTTTGCCTAATTCATAGACACAAACATGGTAAGTCAGACAAAATTAAGAGACAGAGGAATATGTTCCAAGCAAAGGAACAAGAAAAAGCCCTATTTTAAACAACCCTAATGACATGCAGATAAGTAATTTACCTGATAAAAAGTTAAAAATAATTATCATAAAGATGCTTACTAAACTCAGGAGAAGAATGAAGGAACACAGTGAAAACTTCAACAAAGAGTCAGAAAATACATGAAAGAACCAATTAGAGCTGAAGAATACAATAAATAAAATAAAATTAATAATACCCTAGAAGAAATCAATAGCAGATTAGGTGATACACAAGAATGGATAAGTAATCTGGAAGACAGAATAGTAAAAATCACCCAATCAGAATAGCAAAAAGAGGAAAAAATTAATTTTTAATGAGGCTTGTTTAAAAGCAACATCAAGCAAACTAATATTTTCATTCATGGAGCCCCAGAAGGAGAATAGAGAAAGAAAGGGGCAGAAAAATCATTTGAAGAAATAATGGCTGAAAATTTCTCTAACCTGGGAAAGGAAACAGATAGTCAGGTCCAGGGAGTATAGAGAACCCCAAACAAGATGAACCACACCAAGATATATCATAATTAAAATGGCAAAAGTTAAAGATAGAGAGTTTTAAAGGCAGCAAGAGAAAAACAACCAGTCACATACTGGTTGGGAACCCCCCAGTAAAGCTACCAGATAATTTTTCAGCAGAAATTTTGCAGGCCAAAAGGGAGCAGCATGATAAATTTAAAATGCTGAAGGAGGAGGGAGGAACTTACAAGCAATAATACTCCTCAGAGTTGGAGAGAAAAAGAGTTTTACAGACAAGGAAAATCTAAAGGAGTTCATTACTAGTAAACCTGCCTTACAAGAAATGTTCAAGGGTCTTTTGTAAACAGAAAAGAAAAGGCCATACTAGAAATAAGAAAATATATGAAAGAAAAAATTTCACCGTTAAAGGCAAATATATAGCAAAGGCAGCGGATCAACCACTTAAAAAACTAGTATAGAAGCTAAAAGACAAAGGTCACAAAAATCAACCATAGCTATAATAAGTAGTTTAAGGGATACAAAAAATAAAAATATGTAAACTCTGATTCAAAAACATAGAATGGGGGGCATTAAAAATGTAATGCTTTTAGAATTCATTTGAACTTAAGTGGCTATCAGTTTAAAATAAACTGATACATATAACAAATGTTGATATATATAAAAATCATGGTAACTATAAATCAAAAACCTATAGTAAGTATGCAAACATTAAAGAGAAAGGAACCCAAACACATAACACTAGAGAAAATCATCAAATCACAAAGGAAAAGACTAAGAGAAGAAGAAAGGAATAAAAAAAGAACTAGAAAACAATGAACAAAATAGCAGTAAGTACATTCTTATCCATAACTACTTGAAATGTAAATGGACTAAATGTTCCAATAGGGAAGTTGAAAGGATTAAAAAAAAATTTTTTTTGTATACTGCCTAAAAGAGACTCACTTTACAGCTAAACACACACACAGACTGAAGGTGAAGAGATGGGAAAAGATATTCCAGGCAAATGAAAACAAAAGGAAAGCTGGGCTAGCAATACTCATATCAGACCAAACAGACTTTAAAACAAAGACTGTAACAAAATGCTCTAAAGAAGTGTATTACCTAATAATAAAGGGGTCAATCCAAGAAGAGAATATAACACTTATAAATATCTATGCACCCAACATAGAAGCACCTAAATATGTAAAACAAATGTTCACAAACACAAATGGAGAAATTGATACAACAGTGTAAACTCACTATACTTCAATAAAAATTTGTATATTAAAAAAGTACAAAGGGAGAAATTGACAGTAACACAATAATAGTAGGGGACTTTAACATCTCACTTACAGCAATGGATAGACCATCCCAAATGGAACATTAATCAGGAAATACTGATTTTAAATTACACATTAGATCAGATAGTTTTAATAGATATACACAAAACATTCTATCTAAAAACTGCAGAATGCATGTTCTTCTCAAGTGCACATGGAATATTCTCCAGAATACATCACATGTTAGACCACAAAACAAGGTTTCAATAAATTTAACAAAACTGAAGTATTTTTCAACCACAACAATATGAAATTAGAAATTAATTATAAGCAAGAAAAAAATGGAAAAATATATAAACACATGGAGACTAAACAACATGCTAAACATGCTACATTGGATCAATGAAGAAATCAAAAAATACCTTGAGAGAAATAAAAATGGAAACACAACTTTTCAAAATCTACGGGTTGCAACAAAAGCAATTCTAAGAGGGCAGTTCACAGCAATACTAGACCTACCTCAAGAAACAAGTAAAATCTCAAACAAATAATCAAACTTTACACCTAAGGAACCAAAAGAACTAGAACAAACAAATTATAAAGTTAGTAGGAGGAAGGAAATAATAAAAATCAGAGTGAAAATAAATAAAATAGAGACTATAAAAAACAATAGGAAAAAAATTAATGAAGCTAAGAGCTTGTTAGTTTGAAATGATAAACAAAATTGATAAATGTTTAACCAAGTTCCTCAGGAAAAAAAGAGAGAGGGCCCAAATAAATAAAATCAGAAATGAAAGAGAAGTTACAACTAGTATCACAGAAACACAAACAATTTTAAGAGACTAATATGAATAATTATATACCAACAAATTGGACAACCTAGAAGAAATGAGTAAGTTCCTAAAAACACATAATCTTCCAAGACTGACTCAAGAAGAAATAGATAATATGAACAATCTAATTACTAGTAATGAAACTGAATCAGTAATAAAAAAAAAAAAACAACTTCCCAACAAATAAAAGTCCAAGACCAGATGTGAATTCTATCCTTCTCAAACTATTCCAAAAAGTTGAAAAGGAGGAAATGCTTCCAAATTCATTCTACGTGGCCAACATTACCACTGATACCAAAACCAGGCAAAGACACTTCCAAAAAAATACAGGTCAATATTCCTAATGAACATAGGAGGCAAAAATCCTTAACAAAATATTAGCAAGTCAAATTCAACAATACAGTGAAACAATCACACACCATGATCAAGTGGGACTTATTCCAGGGATGAAAGAATGGTTCAATATCCAAAAAATCAATCAACATGGTACACCACATTAAAAAACAAAGTATAAAAATCATATGATCATCTCAGTAGACCCAGAAAAAGTATTTGACAAAATTCAACATCTATTTATGATAAAAACTCTCAACAAAGTGGGCATAGGGGAAACATGCCTCAACATAATAAAGGCCATATATGACAAACCCACAGCTAATATTATATTCAACAATGAAAAGCTGAAACCTGTTCCTCTAAGACGCCCACTCTCATCATTTTTAATCTCCATGATGTTGGAAGTCCTAGCCCACAGCATTCATAGAACAAAAAGAAATAAAAGGCACCCCAGTTGGAAGAGAAGAAGTAAAACTGTCCTTATTTACAGACAGCATGATACTGTACATAGAAAACCCTAAAGACGCCACAAAGAAAACTATTAGAATTAACAAACTAATTCAGTCAAGTTGCAGAATACAAAATTAACATACAGAGACCTATTGCATTTCTATACACTAATTGTAGACTAACAGAAAGAGAAATTAAGAAAACGATCCCATTTATAACTGCACCAAAAAAGAATAAAATATATTGGAATAAATTTAGCCAAGGAGGTGAACAACCTGTACTCTGAAAACTACAAGACACTGATAAAAGAAATCAAAGATGATGCCAAAAAGTGGAAACATATAATGTATTCATGGGTTGGAAAAATTATCATTGTTAAAATGTCCATACTACCCAAAGCAACCTACAGATTTAATGCAATCCCAATCAAAATACTTGTGGCACTTTCCACAAAACTAGAACAAATAATCCTAAAGTTTATATGGAACCACAAAAGACCTCAAATAGCCAAAGCAATCTTGAGAATAAAAGAACAAGGCAAAAGTCGTCACAGTCCCTGATTTCAAACTATACTGCAAAACTTTAGTAATCAAAACAATATGGCACTGGCACAAAAACAGACACACAGATAATCGGAACAGAATTGAGAGTCCAGAAATAAACCCTTATATGGTCAATTATTCTAGGATAAAAGAGGCAAGTGTATACAACGGGGAAAAGACATATAACGGAATATTACTCAGCCATAAAAAAGAACAAAATCTTGCCATTTGTGATAACATGGATGGACCTAGAGGGTATTATGCTAAGTGAAGTGTCAGCAGAGACAGTATCATATGATTTTAATTATGTGTGAAATCTAAAAAACAAAACAAGCAGAAAGACTCATAGATACAGAGAACAAATTGATAGTTGCCAAAAGGAAGGGAAGCAGGGGGTGGGCAAAACAGGTAAAGGAAATTAAGAGGTACAAACTTGCAGTTATAAAATAAATACATTTCAAGGATGTAATGTACAGCATAGAGAATATAGTCACATTGTAATAACTTTGTATGGTGACAGATGGTAACCAAACTTATGATGATCATTTTATACTGTATAAAGATATCAAATCACTATGTATAATACCTGAAACTAATATAATACTGTGAGTCAATTATATTTTAATTTAAAAAAAAGTTTTACTTCGCAAAGCCAGAGAGATGTCAGTGCTGTTTTTTACTAAATACTGGTAGAGCATTCAGTAAGTATCAGTTTGTCAAATAAAGGACTGTGTCATTGCAATAGATATTTTGTCTTTGAATCATTTCATTTCCCCCAGTACATTTACCTTCCTTTGTCTTCCAAACAAAGATTTCAAACCAAAATTCCTCATCATGACTTACTTTTACAGGTAGGAGGGCTTGGACTCCAGACACCTATTGTTTCATTTTCCACTGAGCAAGAAATGGAGGCTTGGCCCAACACTGAGAAGTCGGGGTCACAGTGGTAGGTGACAGAAGAGCCGTATGCGTAATTTTCCTCTCCACCATTGTGCTTCCCATGGCTGATGTCTGGAGGAGGCTCACACTTGATAACTGAGAGGAGTGAGCAAAGAGGAAGAAATAATCAGGGAAGGCATCCTCACAAATCTAACATTCACGATGCAAATTCTAACGGCAGCCAAGACACATAGGAGTTTTATTACCTAACATGGTTTTGACTGATAGTCAAGTCAGACAAAAATCTTTACTTACTTTCACATTTGGGGAGAGGATCACTCCAACCAACTCCTTTATCTTGGATCTCACAGTAACTAGTAGCTGAGCCAAGTAAGACATATCTGAATAAAATATGATCAAAGACTTTAATGGAATTCATGTACTATAAATTAAATTGAATAAAGGGGTCTGAACAAACGGACTTGTTATTCAGTATTAAAAATGAAGAAATAATGTTTTCTCAGATGACACTTCGCATTGAAAACTCCATTTGGTAAAATTCCATCACTGCAATGAGATGTGTATATTTGTTCGTTTGTTCTTTTATTCTGTAATCTATTATTGGACATCTACTAGATGTCAGGCATGAAGTTCATCCAGAGCTCAAGCAGGACAGTGTAGGGTAAAAGACTCATTTGAATGTGTTCTGTAGATTTTTGGGAGATGACAGTACCAGCTAGATTACTGGCCCCAAACTCTCTTGCCCTCTGGTTGGCCGCCCCCTTCTGATTTCTAGATGCTTGCTCTTTACCGTACACAATTAACTTCCTCTTCATGACCCCCATTTCTATAGCTCTTGACAAGTCCTAAGCTTTCTTCAATTTGTCTTACTGCTCCATATGAATTATGGTAACAGAAAAAAAGAAAGCATTGTTAGTATAATTTCAAATTGTGCTATTATCAAGCAATAAACCTACAAAGTGATTGAATACTAATGTAAATGTTACCTTCAGCAATCTAAGAGGCCCTGAAATTTATTGAATAATAACATAAAGAAAAATAAAATTTTAACAAGAAGAATTAAGCATCTCTTTATTTTGAAATTTCTTGAAAATGTAATTTTCTAACCTAGCCAGGAAACCAAGTGAAAAGTATTGTTTCTGGTTATTCCAATAGGAACATTTTGGTGTTCCAACAGCATGTTAGTTCTGAATCTTCTCACTTTCCCTCTTGGGAGCCATACACAATAAGGGAAACAAGATAAACATGAGAAAATCAAACAAAATGAAACAATAATAAAAAAAATTTAGAGAAAAAAATGTTAGCTATAGATGAAAAGCCAAAGAGAATCCATATATACTTAGCTGGACAATCTGGAGAAGGAACAAAAAACACAACAAAATAAAACTGCTTTTAAATGTATTTCAGGTGAATGTTAGAAATAAAATAATACCTTAATTTGCATTTTAAAATTGCACATCACACAGCAACAAAAAATTGAACCAAATGGTCCATATCAAAACAACTAAGAGTAGGATTACTTGATTTCAAAGATTAAAGAATAGTGTCTTTGGACAGTCAAAGATTAAATCCCATAAAAGAGTCAGAAATCCTTATTGGCATCAGGTTTACTTTCCTGACTAGGGTGATTAATCCTGATTATCCGTAAGAAATTGGATCGCTCAAAAGCAACAATGGTGATAATATGCATGTCTGGGAGGCAAGAGGTTCCCTGGGGCATCTCTTTTTACTACTTTCATGCCCTCTAATTAAAGTCAACACAGTCTATACAGGCAGGACTGCAAACAGCCCAGACTCTGCAAGAATATCGGTTCAAGTGATCCCATTAGGCAAAGAACCACAATCAGATGAAGTGGTTGCTGAGGGCAAAGGGAACAGGCAATGAATGACTAATAGAAGCAGGTTGTTATAAATACCAACCACGACCATGTGACCAGTTGTAGAACTAAGGACCAGAATCGTTATAAATACTTCTACTTATTTTCATATGAATAGATTTGCTTTGAATTACATTATTTTCTCTTTACCTTTTTCATCCCTCTACCATCGAAATAAGATGTGTTAATAGTAGTTTACTTTATATCTCAGTGTTTAAATTGCAGGATATTAAAGGGGAAGTATGACTTAGCGCAAAGAGCATCGTCTTTTGGGGAGAGTTAGCATGCTTTCACATGTTGTGAGTTGTATGCTGCATTAGGTAAGCTGGAAGCATAATTTTGCTACTGGTTTTATCTGGAAGTTAAGCTAAGTATGGTTAAAACAACTGCATATAAATTGGGAGTTTGAGATTTACAGATAGTAACTACTACATATAAAATAGATAAACAACAATTTTTCTATGTATAGCACAGGAAATTATTTATATTCAATATCTTGTGGTAAATCTAATGAAAATGAATATGAAACAAATACATGTATGTACACATGTGACAGAAACATTATGCTGTACACCAGAAATTGACACTGTAAACAGACTATACTTTAATTTTTAAAAAGTGCATATGAACACCAAATTTGACAAGGGATGGACTATGATAGATTTGTGTTGTGTCAGCGTCACTAAGCTGAAAATGCTTTTCCTGGAATTTTCTCTTCCATTAATGCCAAGTTAGAATGGCCCAGAAGAGATGGCGGATGTGAATCAGTAGCCGAATTCTTTCTATGCTTGAAAGGTCAGAACAGAGCACAAGATGTGACCTTAGTTTACACATATTGCTGCCTCTCTGTTCTGTCACCTTGTTGGCAGAGGGCACAGCTGGAACTACAGCGAACGCAGCTCCTAGAGGACATGCCCTTCACATACTCCAGCTTCTGATCCAAGTTCATGAGCACTGTGGTCAAGGGCAACAACTTCTCCTACAACACGTTCCCAACTTTTAGGTTGAAGGCTACGAGGCAGTGAAAGAACAATGTGAATTCCAGTCCAGACCTGTGGGTATACCCTAGTCTGTACTGTGACTTCCAATCTGTGCTCCCCTCACCCATGCAGGTCTCATTTTGGTTTTACATCACCCACCTCACACCCAACCTCCTTTTTTCACTGTCTGCCCTGCTGACCTCAGGCCAAGTAGGAAACAGAGAAGAAACAGCCTCCTATATATACTGTTTAACCAGCGGCCACCATTGTATCAAGTTAGGTCCTTGTAAATAAATCCCTGATTAAATAATTATATTTCTCTGGGTGAGTCCTGGAGTAATATAATGGACATAAGTAGACAGGAAAGATAATGGAAAGTAAGAGGTAAAACAATCACTATCTGCAATGCTATGATTGCAAACTGGGGAATCCCAAGAGAATTCACCTGAAAGATTATTATAAATAATAAAAGAATTCAGAAAGTTAGCTTAAATATAAATTTAACATGCAGAAATCAATAGTGTACACATATACATAATGTTAGAATATATAATGAAAAGATGATCCATTTAAAATAGCAAAAATAATATACCCAGGTTTAAATACTTCAAGAAATGCAAAAATCTGTGTGAGGAAAACTTTGAAACACTCCTGAAGAAACAATAGAAAACACTACAATGAACAGGGCAGAATATACCATCCCCAAAGTATGCCACTTCCAGCATCAGGATTATTTTGAGCTAAAGGCACTTGAAAGGCAGCAGATGCAACTTTAAGGGCACTCTGACACACCCCTCCTCTTTCCTTCCTGAAAGCAGAGGAGCAAAATCCCATGCGAAAGATGCCTTTTCTACACCAGGAGGAAAGAATGTTTTTGTCACCAGAGATGAGGTGTTGAGGCCAAGAGAAATCTGTACCAAAAGGCCTTGTTAAAAATAATGCTTATCTTCCTTTAGCGTCAAATTTTCAAGTACATGTACTCTTTGACCCAGGAATGTCACTCTGGGAATTTACCCTACAGATATAACTATGTGTACAAGATAAAGCATTAGAGCACGGTTCAGAACAGCGAAAGATTCATGGTTCCATCAAAGAGATTCTTAATCCATGATACATCACACCATAAAATCCTATGCAGTTGTAAAAGGGAATTAATGAGAGAGAACCTCTCTAAGCACAAACATAGAAATATCTCCTGGATATATTAGTAAGTAAAAAAATAAAGCAAGATTCAAAACTCCTTTTGTAATTGGAAAGGTACAAAATAAAAATATGTATTAATTTCTTAGCTTGTATTTGTATAAAAGGTACATGAATAGCCAGTAAAAGTGGATCCCTGCTTAAGGACAAAAAGGAACGGGGTAGATGGCAATAGAACGGAAATGAGAATTCTCAGTGTATACATTTTTTTTTACATCATTTTTACTTTTGAACATATGAACACATAAGCTAGTTTTAAAAATTAATTTAAAAGGAAAGTGTTCCTTCTAGATTGGCTCACACTCACCCTTTTAAACAGCTGAATTCTATTTCTGATCCGTAAGAGTAATCTGTCTTAACTGTCACTAGCCCGTTAAGTAATTCTCCTGGGTTTCCGCATCGTCTCTCTGAGAGAAATATTAAAATGATGGTTAGTGATTTCACATATTCTTAGATATTCTTAGAAAAGAGGGCCGACTGATCACTGTAGTCATGGAATCTACGACCCAGGATTCAACACCAGGCAGCTAAACGCCATTCTACGTCTCCAGCATGTACTTTGAACTTAAGCCACTCAAAACTGCACATGTCCTTGGTCACAAAAGGAACAACAACAAAAAGGTATAGATTGTACGTGTATACCTTTACTTCTAGAAAAATATCACAGAATTTATTCTCAACAAGAGTGAACCATAGCATCTTCTTTGAAACACAGCAGATATTTTGGGTGAGGTTTCTTTGAAAACCACATTGCTATTTTCTAGCAACATAATTTTTTATAATTTTGTAAAGAGTGAATCTAGTTTTCAATGCATTAAAATTCAATTTGTAGTTCACATCTGGAAAAAAGTACTTATCGAATAGATGTAAAGGATAGACTTATTACTCAATGCAACTAGGTAGCTCCCATCTTTTGTTTTATTCATTTTTTTGCTTATGTTTTTCAAAAAGTGGCACACATGTACACTGAAACCAGTAACTGACAAACTGGATTGTTTCTTAGTGATGAAAAACACCCATTTGCATTCATAAAGCTTAGTGCCTGAGATAACTTTGCAAAGAAGGAAAAAGCACAAATAAGAAAAATAAACGTTCATACTTACTGACACAGAAGACCTTGTAGTTCCAGTCACCTGATGAGGTACAGGTAAGACCATAAGATCTTGAAGAGGTCCTAGTGTAGCCAGGGCGGCAGCTGTATTTCAGAAAAGTTCCAGTTTCAAACTCTGTCTCATTCAACTGATTTATCAGAGAAGCAAACTGTAAATTGGGTGGAGTACCACACTTGCCTGGACACCAAAATGACAAAAGCGCCAAAAGTTATAGCCTGGGACACAGCATCTTAAAGTTTGAGTAGCATTATGTTAGGACAGGAACCATTCTTTTCTTCTCTAATCTAGAAAAATAGTAACTCCTATGATCCCCATTGTTCAATGAATCCAGTGAGTGATTAATAATACATGTTTGTTAATTACTGACAATGACAATAATAATGATAAATGATATGATAAAAGGCAGAAATTTTTTCTTAAAAGGATGGTAGATTTCATCAACCTATCAGATTCCCCATATCTGCTGACTCAGATGTATCTGTGCAAATCCAGAAGTGCTACAATTTTCCTCAACAGTAACGTATTATTTCATTTGAAGTAACATTATGTAACGTTGGTTGCCTCAGGGAACGGAAACTGGGTGGCTGAAAGATGGATAAGAATAACATTTCTAATTGGTACTGTTTTGTACCGTTTGGATGTTGGGTGATAGGAAGGAAGAGACACGGACCCCTAGAAGCATAAAAATATTAATCCTGCCTTGCTTGCAAGAATGAAATATCGGGCCGATCTCCTTTCAGGAGCCACAGTAGAAGTATATACGTCCCCTTTCATTCTGGATCAACCCACAGACAGTGAAGTTTGTTCAATCAAGCTGATAGATAATTTAGATTCGTTTCAAGTCATGGTTGGAGACAGGTTGTTTTGGAACTTCCTGGAGAATAAATTTTAGAGGGAAGAATCTACAGAGCTGCCACTTCTATAGGTAAAAAGCAATTTCCCCCTACATTCCAAATAATTCCAAATCCCAAATAAATTCCGATTTCCTGGTCAAAAAAAAACTCTTTGTTGCTGAAGCAGGGGTTTCTGTTAGTCTTGAAAGTGAACAAGAGGATGATTTTGAATATTTGCTGACAATCTGAACCTGTCTCCCCATTACTCACCGAGAACAGTGGCCAACAGAGCAGCAATCAACATCACCTGGAACAGAGCTGGGTCAGAGACCCCCCACAGCCTAGAGAAGCGCCAGGATGCCATGGCCCCCTTTCTGTGAAGGATCATAATCGGAGCTCTTCAGGGGTGTATGGCCTGATGCTTCTCCGACACGTTTCTGCTGAGAAAACTCAATTTAATAAACAATCATTGACTTCCTACTTGTCATAAAGCACTGGAATGAATGCTAGGAGCTCCATGTCTTCAAGAAATTATAGCCTAGAGTGGAAGAAAAGACATGCGCACAGTTCTCACCACACAAAGCAGTGAGTGTTAGCCTCTGCGGAAGCGCTCTGCTCTCAAGAGAAATCAATTCCATGGAGAGATGGGAGGTGGCAGAACCTGAGTTAGGTATGCTGTGAAAGTTAAGAAGCGGACACAGGGCCAACTGAGGGGGTGGTAGATAATACTCATACAGTTGGAAGGCAAGGTAATGGAGATGAGGAGATGGTTGTTAAGTAGCAGGGCAGCTCACAGATGTGTCTGAATGGGATGTAAGGGCCAAGTTGAGGAATTTATGGACATTACTGGTTGGGGAATAAAGAGCCATTGTGTTTTGTTTTGGATTCTAGTTTTAGCTGGTTTGTTTTTAACATGTCCTTAGGGTGACACATTATTGTGCTTTAAGGTCACCATAGCAGATGTATATCTGACAGATTGAAGTGAACAGAGAGAAGAAACAGTGAGACTGATTAAGAAGACTGTTGATGGGCAAGGTGAGCCACAGAAGTGATCTGACCAAGGAAACGGCAGATGAGTTAGGCAAGAGGCAACAAATGTAAAACAAAACAAAACAAAAAAGCAGGGAAATGATGAGACAGAGAAAGGGAGTTGGATCACTATGTACAACACTGGGGGTTCTTCATGACAACTATCCACAGAGGAAATAAACCATCAAGCAATTTAAAGCTCTGAGGGAAAAAAAAAAAAACATGGTTTTATATAGAGATACAGATATATGTAGGTATATAGAGATATGTAAAGAAAAAGAAGGATTTATGTGACAAATGTCCTTTCATTATTTAATCAGACTATCTGAAGACTTGTTTAAAGCAAAATCATGAAGGACATTTATCTCTTCACCACACTCCTGTTCCCGTTGCAAAAAAAAAAAAAAAAAAAAAAAAAAACACACACACAAAAAAGAATATATCTTAAATTTACATTAGAAACAGTCTTCGTCCTCAAAAGAATATATGAAATTAACTCCCAATAAAATTTTGAATTTCACCTTTTATTCCGATATTTCTGTTAGAGCCAGAGGATGCCACACTCCCCATGTGTCTGTAATTCATACTAATTGCATAGCCATTTAGATAAAGGCAGCCCCCTCAATATTTCCCTCTAAGATGTTCCTGTCGCACATTTAGGGGGAAGAAAGTTCATAACGGCCCTTCACACTACGTGGAGGGGCCTAACCTCTTCACTGAGTAATGACTATCTAATCTTCTCCTTCCGAACTCAGTTCTAATGTTCAGTCCTCCCCCTGCTGTCAGTTGTGGACAACTCCACCCCACACAGTCCTATCTTGTGAGCTCTCTACATGGCCACTAGGACAATTCTGCCAGAAAATAAATTCAACTTGTTGAACAATTTATCAAATGTCTTGGTTACTAAAACAATACGTTTGCGGAATTTGTACTGAATGAATTGAGGTGGCCTAAAGAGGGTGAGAGGAGCCAGGACCATCATTCTGAGCCCCTTTCTTTCTTGCTTCCTCCTCTCTGCCCCGCACCTCCCTCCTGATGCCTAGTCTCTACTCCTTCTGCCCTAGCAACTGGAAGAAACTGGAGACAGCTGGGGGTAGGGCAAGTTCCATATGATGAAAACAGCCCACTAAGTCTTCTGTGAAATTTACAAAATATGATAAATTTCTCCCATCCAGTAAAACCTGTTATAGACTATAAAAACCATAGGAGTCAGTTTCTTTCACTTTTGATATCAGTAGATGTTTTGTTTATTGAATTTCAGTGAAATTAAAGAAAGAGATTTAAAAAATACCACCATGTTAGCAAAATAGAATTCGACTATAAAAAAATCAAGAGGGTAATAGTACACGGGGAAGGTATAGCTCTGTGGCAGAGTGCATCCTTAGCATGCATGAGGTCATGGGTTCAGTCCCAGCACCTCCAGTTATAGTAAAAAAAATTATAATAATAAATCAATAAATAAACCTAATTCCCTCCCTCCCAACAAGAGGGTAATAGTACAAAGTGAAAATTTCCCCTGTGAATTGTTGCAGTTGTCATGATATTCACAAGAAAAATACATACATTGAACAGGATCAGAAAAATATTCATGAGCATATTCATAAAAGCATAGCCTTAGATTAAATCCTTAGCATCAGGAAATTGAGCAAAAATACTTAAAATGCTGCTACAAAGAACATGCTCCTTAGTTATGTTCAAAAAGAACTTTTATAACCATTGAATATATTCAAATTGAATTATTTCTTAGAACGATGTTAAGTAAATTGATAATTTGATAAATTCAGCAAATTGACTTCAGTGAACTGATCCTTCAGGAGCTGGCATTTACTAAACTGGCTTCGGATGACTAACTTTTTAGTATTTTGGTCTGATCCCTCATAATCCAGCCAGTCCAGATAACCTGGATCCCTGACAGCTCCAAACACTTTCTGACCCCCTGTACTTGCCCACATCATCTTCCCTCTCACCCTTTCCCCTTTAATTCCTGCTCATTCTAGCAGCCCCTTCTCCAATGCTCCCTCTTAGCCTCCAGGCCAGTCTCCAAGTTCCAGTTACACTTGAGTGTTTATAACGCTGATTCTCACTTGGTTTCACTGACATCTGAAGTCTGTCTTCGCCACTGGGCCACAAGGTCCTTGAAGTCAGAAGGCGGGTTTGTGTTCATCCCTGCCCTACGTAGTACCCAGCACTGTGCCTCACACAAAGTGCTCAGTTAAATATTTGTTGAATTCACATTCAAAAGCACCTAATGCTCTACTATGTTTTAAAGAAAAAATATGACTGTTCCATGTCCATATCTACTCTTACAGTGTTTTGTCAAGGCCAGATCTGGGCTGATTTTAAAAGCAAGGCACACCTGCTATCTTAACGAGACCAGACCCGTGAGCTTTTACTCTAGTCTGTTCCTCTAGAACCTGAAGTCATCATAACCTCAACCATACAACATAGCACAATAAAGAGAGAAGGAATAAACGAAAATCACAGATTATCACAGGAGCTAATAGGCAGTTACACATACAGACCCTACACTATTTTGAGAGATTTACATCACACAGGCTTGCACCAGGGCTGCAGACACAGTGTGGGGGACACAGCAGGACAGTATGCGGCCAGGCCCTGGGGTCAGACTCAACCCATGTGGGTTCATTCGTGGTTCCACCACATGGGAACTGTGTGTCCATGGGCAAGACGCTCAGCCCTCTAAGCGCCACTAAGCTTCAATTTCCTTTTTCACAAAATAAAAATAACTATTCACGTCTCCCAGAAGAGCTGAGAAGGGTTTTGGTCTGGTGCACGGTCAGCAAGTAGTAAATATTTATAAGAAATGTCAGCGAAGAGAGTGGCAGAATTGGTGTTGGAATGCGATTCTGACAGAACCAGAACTCCTTGAGCAAAAGCATCACCACAATAATGCTATAAAATTATAATGACTGTAACAACGGATGGCTGCAATACCAGGGGACTTTAAGCCCAGGTGCAGAGGAAAGCACGCTGGACTTGGGCCAGAAGCCATCGGTCTGGTCTTCACTGTGGCCCATGGTCATAGTGAGACCCAGTGCCACACACAGAGCAGTGACACTCTCTGTGACAAGCCACGGGGGGCCGGTCCTGGGCTTCTTCCTCCCTTACCTTCACTGTCTTCCTGGGGGAAACTCATCTACCCCAAGACTTTGACCATCACCCACAGACCTCTGGGCCCAACTGCCTCCTGTAGGTGCAAAAACTTACATGCTCTATAAAGTCAACTGTTAATAAGAAATCTAACTCTGCCCTATTACTTCCCATATGTCAGTTTTGAGCCGTTTAGGCTTGCCTTCTTTACTCTTCTTGCGAACTCGTAAAATCCCAGTGCTGAGCCTTAGGACTGCGGACCTTTCTGAAAGTCCATGAAAGCAATCCCAGCAAAATAAGGAGGAAATGCTTTCTCTTCCCCGACAGCTACAGAAAAGCAGGCAGATCCCTGCATCACGACATTGACTTGCAAACGTTCTGTCTAACAAAGGTGATTGTTTCTTTGCCACGTGAACAGAGCCTTTAACCCTGAAAAAGTCTGTAATTCTGGCTGGTTATCTCAGGGAATTACTTTTTGTTTTGGATACTATCTAAATTAACATTTCTGGTTTTGAAAGTTATAAGTACTTGTGAATTTTCTTTGCAAATCCAAAAAGAAAGTATTACACTTTTCCCTTGCAATCCTGGACTTAAACTGAAACTTTTGACTCTTGGATTTGTCTTTTTTTAATTTTAGCTTTATTGAGGTACAAGTGTGTATATGGTAAGACACTTAAAGTGTATATCATGGTGATTTGACAAACATACACTCTAAGAAACGACTTCCATCCCCCATCTAAATAATTAACACATCTATCACCTCACATGTTTATCTTTTTTCCCCAGCTTCATTGAAAAATAATTGATATACATCATTGTATAAGTGTAAGGCATACAGCAGGGTGGCTTGATTTATATATATTGTGAAATGATTACCATAATGGGTCCAGTTAGCAACCATCTTCTCATGCAGATACAATAAAAAGAAAGAAAAAAAAAATTTCTTTGTAATGAGGACTCTCAGGATTAACTCTCAACAACTTTCCTGTATATCATGCAGCAGTGTCAGCAGTAGTCATTGTGTTGTAAATTAGAGCCCCAGCACTTACTTATCTCATAACTGGAAGTTTGTACCTTTTGACCACCTTTCTCCAATTCCTCCTCCCTCCCCCTCCTCTGTAATCACAAATCTAATCTCTTTTTCTATGAGTTTCATTTTTTTGTTTTATTTTTAAGATTCCACATGTAAGTGTACGTTTTTTTCTGGAAATAACATTGAAGTTCTACTCTCTTAGCAAATCACAATTATCCAGTACAGTGTTATCAATTATAGTCACCATGTTTTACATTAAATCCTCAAATTTTCTTCATCTTACAGCTGAAAGCTTATACCCTTTTTATCAAACTCTCCTTATTTCTCCCGTGTTCCCAGGCCCTGGCAACCACTTCTTAGATTTCTGATTTAAACACACAAAAAAATTTTTTTTAATTTTTTATAATAAATCCCAGGGTTCAGATCAGTATTTCCCACTGCTTCATTTGCATCTCCCAGGTACCTTGAATCCAACGTATCCCAAACTAGATGCACTGTCTTCCTTCCAAGGCTGCTTGACCTTTGCTTTCTGTCTCAGCCAAGGGAATAATCTCCACCCAGTCTCCTAGACTAGAAACCTGACTCATCCTAGCCTCCGCTTTCTCGCCACCTTCCATATGCAGAGTCACCAAGCCTTGTCACATTGTCCGCAGCAACACTAGACTCTGTCATTCTCTCCTACGCCCACTTCCATAGCCCAGGCTTAGGTTCTCATAGTTCCCTTCACTCCCACCCTACACCACTGCAAAAGCCGCCAAACAGCTGTAAGCCAGCTTCTACACGGATGCTGTTACAATTCCCAAAAAGCGATTTCCTTAAAAACTCCCCTGGTCCCCAGTTCTCTAAGTCCCAACACTCCCTCTACTTCTGCTCACTTAAAACACTGTGCTTCAACCTCGTGCAAGTGCTTACCTTTCCCAAAACACATCCTGGAACTTTCTAAACACCTGCAAGCATTTGTAGAAGATGACTTTTGGGCAAGAAAGCTGCTACCTCTAATTCCTCCCTGATCAAATCCAGATCAAAGGCCACCTCCTTGGTGAAGAATTGCCCAACCCCACCAAGAAATGTCAGTCCCTTCCATGGTCCCCGAGTACTTCACTGACATTTTCACTGTAACACCACATTGTATTGTAACTATTCACCTCTGCCTCCTGAAATAGATTGCCAGGCCCTTAAAGACAGAGACAAAGTTGTTTATTCAACTTTCCAGTTTCTAACATAATATTAACTGGTATATAATAGTTATCCAGTAAATGGGAAGTAAATGAAACTGAACTTTGTTTTATCTTCAGGATGAGAATGACTACATACCTACTGTGGACCAAATGAAATAATCTGAAGTGTTTCGTAAATTTTGAAGAGATGATTCAGTGATTTGACTTCCCTTACTGGTTCTTGGGACGTGTGGTGACTCAGTGGGCCATGTGTAGCATTTACAGTTCATCCTCACGACTCACTGCGGTCCCTCAGCAGAACCTGCCTGGGACTCAGCCGACCACAGAATATGGAGGTGGAGGCTAGGACTTGTGAGCCGAGGAGCCCTGGATTTGAGCCCCAACAATCCTAGTCTATTTCTGTGATCTTGAAGCAGCTCCTCGGACCTCAGTTTCTCATCCCGAAAATGATGACATTAAACTTGAATCATCTTTCTAGTTCCTACAAAGTCTAGAATTCTGTAACTGCCCACTGAAAAGCTAAGACTTCCCTAGGGAATGCCTTCATATTTCAATAACATCAATTCCTGTAGAACTGAAACCAACTCAAGTCAACTATAGTCAACATGGAGAGTCTCTTGTGGAAAACAGCATGAGCACGTGCCAAGGCTGTACAGTTTGAGAGGCTCTGGGAAAATCCTCAGCCTCCCAATTTCTCCTCCTATTAGAGATTACTTTTTAAGTTAGCGTATTTATGTTGTCTAAACTCCCTTTTTAAAACTTCAGATACCTCTGGAAAGGATAATATTTTCCTCCAGCCTCAGGTGGAGTGTCTCCTGGCTTACACCTGCATTCTCAATCACATCATTTTCAGACTCCAGAAAGAACTTGCTTCCGAGTTGTTCCCTTCCTTCCTAAAATCTCTTTGTCTCTGTATCAGCTGCTTCCTTCTGTGCCCATATTATATTCAACATAATATAACTTAATACAAACCTTCTTTGGTGCCTCTTCCTCTTCCAGGCACTCTACTTTGTATTTATCTTTACTACTACGTTTAGGGAGTCAGCAAACAGAAGAGTGGTTGAAAAACTGAAATGCAAACCAGAGTAGCAGTACTACATTCTGCCCAACCAAGGGAGAAGGGGATTTCAACAAATAAGGCTAATCAGTATTGCCAGATTCAAAAAGGGAGGGAGGGAAAAGAGGTGAGGATGAGTAAGGCTTCTTCTAGCGTCAGAGACTAACTGCAGGCTCATCCATGTTCTCCTTACTATCAGATTTAAAGGTCTTTGCTGTTGATGGTGGAGGAGATGTGGAGGGGATGTGGAGGGGTTAACAGCATCTCCAAAGAGAACTGCACCAATTTTCAGAATGTAGACTGTGAAAACCAGGTCCCTTGTCACTCCCTTTGGGATGTCTGGCTTACCTCCTGCCTCAACTCCCCTATGTAGAAAGATGGTGAAAAAAAATCAACAAACCAACACACCTGACTTTTAAATGCAATAACAAGAGTAACTTCTTCTTTTCTGCTTCAGTTTATTTTATTACTATGCATTATTATTTCCCCATTTACATTTCCCCATTATATATAGAAAACTGAGGCTCAATAGGGGTTAAAAGTACTTTTCAAGGTACACTGCCCCCCCCCCCAGTGCAGTACTCTGGCATAGATTTCTGCTGAAAACACTCCCAAGTTTTTGTCTCTGACTTATCCTTCTAATCTTGCACCCCTTAAAAGGCCAAACCACCAGCCTTTCCCCCAAGGTATCCCAAATAATCCACTGACCTGCAGGTAGCTGAGGAAGAAGACGACGACTCTATCACGGTGCCTTGGGTAGTTTCTTAAGGAAGAAATCTGCTTTGATCTGTCTTAGTTCCTCAGATAAGAGTTTACCAGAATACCCTGAAGGTGGCGAGTGATTGCTTCACCAAAAAGTCCTTGAGTTACAGCCATGTGGTTGGCTGTTCAGGGATAGCCAAAGAGGAATGGATGGGCAGAGACTCTGCTGGCCCAGTGAATGATTAACAGCATAAATAAAACAGAATTGTTTATCTAATCTCCTTCGTGGTCACTAGCCCTCTTTCTTGATAACATGTCGCAATCTTTTTTCTCCTCTGCCAACCATTTCCCCTAAGTGGAAAGATAATATAAATTTGATGCCAGAATTCTTTTTTTTTTTTTTCCCTTTTTACAAACAAAAGAGGGTTATACAAGATGCAATCCAGCTAACCCGGAAACCTTGGGTACTTCAGGGTTCAGACTAGGTCCACAAAACTGATGCTAGGTCCAGCAGGATTTCCTGGGGCTCAGGGACTGGTGACCTGGCCCCGTCCTGGTCTCCATCTCACCCCAAGAAAGCTCAGAAGGTGAGGAGTTTAACATATTTACTGTGTTCCAGCTATGTGCTGAGTTGCTTGGAACATGATCAGTACTCAGTAAATGTTAACTACGACCACCACCACTACTACACACTAGACACCAAATGACCTCCAGAAGCTGGTCTACCATTGAGTGCTGCTCAGAAGGATGCAATGAAGGCGCAGACTGGTTATCACAAGAAGGACCACAAACCCTGACGTTATCCAGTTAAGCCCTTAGTCCTCAGGATTCAGGTTTGTGTGTTCAGGGGATTGCTATTAAAGAGCAATTCTTCCTGATAACGTCACTTTTTTTCTGTAATAAACACCAGAAGTCTGATAAAATTTTCAGGAGAGAGGGAGTTGAACCACAGAAGAAGTTTTAACAGAATATATGAGATTTGACTGGGGCTTTGAATGATGAGCGGAAATTATTAGATGAAAATAAGTAAGATGTTAGAGGTAAAGAGAACATAGAGCAAGTCACAAAGGTGAGAGTGATTTGCTGATTTGACAAGAATGACCATAAAAGAGAATCCCAAATTACGCAGTCTCGAGGACCAACTTGGAACAAATACAATATTTAAAGTTGCGTCTTCAAAATACCATTTCCTAATGTGTTGGAGTCCTTTTCTTTACTTTCCACAGTGAATGTTCCAAATTTTTCTCCCCAGGTCACCAAATTGTCTTACTCTCAGCAGATAATCTTGCCTCCTACTTTACTAAGAAATCATTCTGCATTAGCTTCTATTCGCCTCAAATTTTCTTCCCTATCCACTCCTGTTTCAGAAGAGTTTTGTTCATTTTTTTCCTTTATTTTCAATGTGACTTTCATCCTGAAATGTTCCCTCAATCTTGCCGAAACCTCAAATTCAACTTTCGTTCTGTCGTAAGATGCTGAACAGCTCAAAAGAATCTCCTCTGTCTCCTGCCTGCCCGTCCTCTATGGCCACTCCCCACCGCTCTCATTGTGGTCCTCGGTTTGGCTCCTTCCCACCCTTACTGACACACCTTGTTGAAGCATGCTGTCTCCTAAAAGTTCTTTAACTCATGTCTTGTGGTTTCTCAGCAGCCTCTAGTGCTGCTAATCATGTCCTTCCTGAAACTCTCTTCCCCTTTGACTTCCGTTACCCTAAACTTTCCTGATTTCTCTGTTCTGTAATTGCTTTCTTAGTGGTTGTTACCACAGCTTCCCCTTTTCACCCCTAAATATAGATACATCCTAGGTTCTTCCTTTTAAAGATGTTTCTCTTCACATCTTTATGTTATCTGATCTCATGGCTTTAACTATTTCTTATAAGAAGACTACCCCATAACTACATCTTTGTCTCTCATTACTCTCCTAAACTCAGACTTGACTTTTTTTATTGCCCATTGGACATCTTTTTTTTTCTTTTCTTTTCTTTTTTTTTCCCATTGGACATCTTATAACACCTTTATACTTAGCAAAGGAGAACTTGTCATTTCTTCCCAGAAGCTTTACCTTCTGAGCCCAAAATTTATCCAGACTCCCAGAAATGGAATTTCAGACTCACTTTTAAACCCTTCCTCCCCCTCATCCTCCAACATTCAATCAGTTGACACGTTCTTTTGATTTTGCAATGTCTCTCATGTCTGCTGTTTCTTTTCTGTCTCTAATGTCATCATGGCCTCTCAGGGAGGCTATGGCTGTTGCCCTTCTGTTGGTTTCTCTGACTCATTTCTTTTCCTACTGCATCTATCACTACATACCTCTGTGAGAGAGATCTATGTTCTGTCCTCGTCACTTCCTTGCGTGAAAGTATTCCGTCTCTACTCACTGCCTACCAAATAAAGTTTAAATTCTCTAATGTGCCTTTTTAAATCCTCCATAAACTGGCTCTAACATATCTTTCCAGCCTTCTCTCTCATCACTTCCCATGTGTTATCCAGGTAATCCAGGCTATGTGCTATTCCCTCAACATGCTCTCGATCCTTCCTGCCTCTTTGCAGCACCTTTTAAAAAAATTAATATTAAAAATTTAATTTGAAACGTTAAGGAAGTTGAAGAAAATAAACATCTGTAATTTCACCATCCTAAGACAGCTGCTTCCATCTGTGCCTACTATTGCCTGGTTCTTTTCTCTAAGAGGAAAGGTTTTACACAAATTCAATCATAAGTACTTGTTCTGTATTCTATTTGTACTTAAGATTATATTTTTAAAACTTTCTGTTCGTAATTATCACTGTAAAAGACTGCATTATGTTTGATGTATCACAATTAATTAAAATTTTCATAAGCTTGAACATTTCAAATGCTCTTGTTAGTATAGAAATATAGGCAATAATATAATGAACAGCTTAAAATTAAAAATCATTTTGGTCAAGTTAGATTAATCCCAGGAGTGGATTCAGTTGGTTAAATAGCCTGTGGCTCTCATTTGCAACAATGTGGATGGACCTAGAGGTATTATGCTTAGTGAAATAAGTCAGACAGAGAAAGACAAATACTCTGTTATCACTTATATGTGGAATCTAAAAAAAAATATAAAACAAATGAATGTATATCACAAACTAGACCCACAGGTCTAGAGAACAAACTAGTGGTTTATCAGTGGGGTGAGGGGAGGAGCGAGAGGCAAGATAGGGGTCAGGGATTAAGAAACACAACTATTATGTATAAAATAAATAAGCAACAAGGATATATTGTACAGCACGGGGAAATATAGTCATTGTTTTGTTACAACTTTAAATGGTGTATCATTTGTTAAAAAATTGAATCACTATGTTGCACACCTGAAACTAATATAATATTGTAAGTCAATTATACTTCAATTTAAAAAAAAGCTCATGACTTTCTACTACATTTCTCAAATCGTCTTTCCACTTAGAATGTCCTTCTCCTTCATCTTTGTCTCTACATCCTACTAACTTTCAAAGGCCCCAGTAACTGTGTCATCTTCCTTGACCATTGCCCTGCCTCCTCCTCCCAAGGCAGAAGTCAGCCTCCTCCCACATGGGCTCTCGTAGCACACTTTTCCTGAAAGCTGTTTACTTCATTGCTGAATTAATGATATCTGTATATGTGTCTTGGGTCTATTCATGGGCTACTTGAGAGGCCATTTCTTGCTCCCCCTTGTAACTCCACCTGGAGATATTCCACTATCTCAAGCTCTCTTGTGTGTTTTGTTTGCATTTTACCCAGAGTTCCTATGTGTTCTGAGTAAAGGTCAGCATGCAAGATGGGAGAAGCTCAGCATAAAATTTTGACAGGGAAACCTTACGATGGTTATTTCTTTCACCCTCTAAAAAAGAATAAGAAAATTTATTCACATGTGTTGCAGGGTCTCAAATTGACTATGCAGCGCTGAGTTTCATCCGAAAGGCGGTAAAGCAGTATTACTTGCAGAAGATTTGGAAACCTGGCTTTATAAACAGGATTGTGGGGGATACCCAGGAGACAGTTTGGGTTCTAATTATACTTTTGTCTCGATTGGTCATTTTAAGGATATAACTGTTCTGAGACTATTTTTCCAAAATGAGAGGTTAATTTTTGCCTCATAAGTTTTGGGTAATTTGGGGTTAATTTTTGCATCATTCACGTCTCATATCAAAATGTGAGGCACATACTTTAGCTGTGATCTGAGCTTCCCATCCTCCTTACAGACAGGAAATTAAACCTTCCTCTTCCCATTAATGTGTTGCTAATGCTGGTCTTAGACAACCCCCACACTTAGTCATTCCACATTCTGAGTGCAACACACACACACACACACACACACACACACACACACACACACACATCCCATGCATCGTACAATTGCAGTTGGTTACCATGAAGTTACATTTCAGCCCAAAGAGCGAAAAATCTAAAACTTCCAAACCAAGAGGAAATTTTATTTACAGGTGTCTTTCTATTACCCAGTCTGCTTAGCTATGATGTTAGGGCAACATTTTTGCCTTCAACATTTTTGCCTTAGCTTTCATTATTTCCAGAGAATATTTTATTTCCTCCATGGTTAAGTTATGTTTCTTAAACTTTTGCATAATGTTCTCTATAGTTTGGCGAAGATCCTCCGTCTCCTGAAAGGCAAGCTGAAGAAAGAACATTTTCTTAAGTTATAATTTAAGAACTGAGACCAAGCTCTACACTCTAAAGCTAATGAGTAGTGTTTAGGTCCCCAAGTAGGGGCTCAGAACCAGGCCGTCTTAAGTAGGGATCTGAGTCTTCAGCGTGATGAATCATTTAAATCTGCACGATGGCTTGGGGCTGCCTGGGGTGCCCTCCAGGATGCTGCCAAGTGTCCCTCTCCTCCCTCTGGGCACAGGGATACATTATATATATATTAAGCCTTGAAATTTGGTGTGTCTTTGAAGAGGACACTGTCCCTGGGGTCTTTTTTATTTTCTGAAAACAAAATTTAGTGGCTTAAATTTACTTATTATCCTAGTAATAAATATAGACCAAAAGGTGAGTGTCAGTGAAAATGGACCTGTTCAGTAGTTTTGTTTCTTTTTTTTTTTTTTTTTGTCTCAAACATTTTGAGACTTTTTGCACCAAGTCTAAGACATGAGTTTGTGTGCCTTGTTCTCTAAATGGTGATGGTGGAGAATGGGAACTTGCATATATAAGAAACATGAGCGCATAATTTATGAGCCCCATTCCACAGTCAGGTCAAGACCAAACCATTCAAAACCATCCCAAATTGAGCAGCTATTTCCTGAGCATGTAGGAGCGACACCAGGCCATGGAGGTACAGCTGTGAGGCAGACAGACAAGCGCCCACTACTTACAAACTCCTTCTCAAACTGCTCCTGTGCAGTTAGCTTGGTGGCTTCTTGGATCACCTCACAGACCGGAAGTGCGCTGCTCCAGTCCCCGTCAATGCACTGTTGGCTCTGTGTGCCCACCAGGCAGTACCTGAACAGAAATTAGAATGGCAACATTTACCCTTTCCACCTCTGAATTGGGCAACTAAACCTGGTTTTGTGTAACTGTATTTCAGTATTTCCTGCTGTAATAGCATCTACTTCCCCACCCCAGAGCCTTAATGCATGCTTAAGTTATCTCAATATTACAAAGCAGTCACAAAATAAAACCACTCTTCTGGGAGTGGGGAGGACCTGAGTGATGAGTCAGCCCATAAGACTCGGAGGAGAAAACAATTCTAAACGCGTGTTTTCACACACACAGTTTAAGGGAGAATTGGGGGAGAGAGGAGTCTCTTCACCAATCAGTAACTAAAAAAGCATCTGTCATCCATGCTCTAAAAAGGAGTAGAAAGCTAGAGACAGCCTTCAAATAAATCTGGGTGAATTGGCTAAAAAAAAGAGCCTCAGCTTTTAATCAAAAAAAAGAACAGAGTAGAGAGCAAAACCCATTGGAGGTAAATAATGAGATTGAAATGCCAGTGAGGCCACAGGACTCCGAGTTAATAAGATTAGGCAAAGGAAGGAAGAGGCTAGGAGTTCTGTAAGGGGGTCACCAGGCAGTCTAAATTAAGGTTAGACTTTAATTAGGATGTCTTAAAGATCTTTACTCTAAATAATTCTATTTCTGCACTTCCGATATTCTGGGTGGGTTTCCTTTTTTTCCTGAGAAAAACATACATTTTAAATATTTTATCTTGTCTTAGCTAAGAGAAAAAAAGTAATACTTCAATTAGGATAAGTAAGAGGATAGGTCTGCCTTCTAGGGACTGAGGAGAGCTGGCAGTGGACTAAAGCAGGCCTCAAAATCAGAATGCACTAGGTAATTACGGGACTAGGTTAAGACAAACTTGGGTCATTCTCAAAACAATGCTATCAGTCAATGGGCGAGGTCTTGGATTTGAAAGGCTTACTTACCCTTCTTCACAGTAATAAGTAATAGTAGATCCTGGGGTGAAATCCACTCCTTCAAAATAGCCATGAGTTATATTCTCAGGAGAGTTACAGTTTCCTGAGAGACGGGAGTACAGAAATGACAGTTGTCAAGTCCAGTAATGTGCAATTAACAACCCAGCCCGCTAAGTGCAACTATTTATTCCAGCACTGCCAGAATCTGGGACATGTTCTCCATCCATTTCCTTATGATCAAAATCACATTTGTCGATGGGAAAGACTGTCTCCCCTGGCTCTTTCTCTGAGTCACTGGCAATTTGAGAGTACTTTCTGATTGGCAGGAGCTTGAGGAAAGAAACTTTAAGTTGTAGAGATGCTAATTGTCAGTGCACAAGAAAAGAAAAATTAGACTACAGGTGGAGGTGGAAGAAGTAACTCCCTGAGACAGTAGATAAATAGTGTGGACTCTAATGGAGGTTGACTACCCCTGCGGGAAAGTTGTACGATAGGAGAGCTTCTGGGGGAAAAAAAAAACAAAGAAAGAAGAAGAACAGCACTTGGGGGAAAGATAATGAGTCTGTAAAATTGTGGAAAGAAACTTGGACAAAGTACTAGATGCGTGAGTTTGGGTTTCAGCCCTTCCACTAACCACACAGCACTAAGGAAGCCATTTCATCCTTCCCTGCTTCCTTCTTAATCTATAAAATGAGCAGACTAAATAGTATTATCTCTAATGTCCCTCTCAGCCCTGAGATTGTATGTGTCTAAACGTACCGATGAAGATTAAAGGCTAAATTAAGAATAATTATGTAGGTGTATATACATTGAAACATTAAGGTGTTCAAAGCAAATAGGTCACTAAAAACAGCAAAACATAAAAGAGCATGTATAGCATAATAATACTTTTGTAAAACACAGTCATACAGTGACATAAATGCACAGGAAAAAAAAGTCTGAAAATTACAAATCAAAGTAGTATTATCCCTGGGTAGTAGGTTTGTAGGTAATAAAATGTTCTCTTCTTTTATTGTCTGTATTTTTCTACAACAAAGATGTGTTACTTGAGCTGTTAATAAACAAGTTTTAGAAGATCAAAACCTGAGTTCAAAAGTCATGGGGAAGAAAGGAAAAAGACTTTCAGTGAGTTGATTAAGAAATTTCAGTTGAGACAGGGTTCTCCTGGTGACTTTCAGGAGCACAGTTTTGAACTAAAGGAGATGATAATGGATCTTGGATTTAAACAGAAAAGAATCTGCTTTATTCAGGGACCTAGGAAGCTTCCCCTAGAACTGAGCAAATTTCTTCTGTATGTCACAGGGAACCATATTCAATACCTTGTAATGACCTTTAATGAAAAAGAATATGAAAATGAATATATGTATATACATACACATGACTGGGACATCATGCTGTACACCAGAAATGGACACATTGTAACTGACTATTCATCAATTTAAAAAATAAATTAAAATTAAAAAAAATAAATAAATATAAATAAGTAAATAAATAAATATAAATAAGTAAATAAATAAAGAGCAGGGGGAAGAGCCATACATACTGACCAGGAAAAGATCCCTATGTATGTTGTTATATGGGAAAAAAAGCTATTTTAAAAAATATAGCCAAGTCCCATTTTTGTAGGATATATGTGTGTTGGTATCTATGTGTGTGCATTGATTTAAAATATCTGTGTAAACATAAGAAAACGTCATTAAATAAGCACATCCAGGTAACTACCTCTGAGAGGCATGAATTATAGTGATGAAAGGAGATAATTTCAACTCTTATTTCATATAATTTTGCAACGATGAGTTATGGTCTTTTTTCCTGTTTTTGTGTAACTTTCCCCCTCCAAAAAAAAACTTTGTCATTTAATATTGAAATTTTTTTTTTTTTTTAATTGTAGAATGTTCCAAACTACCCCAGGCTGGACCTAGCAGTCAGGAATTCTACTTGAGGAGACAGTAAAGGATTTGTTTATTGTTTGGATGCTGTTCATGTCATGAATTGAGGCTTGGCTCTTTCTTGGCTGCTTGCAAGATCCCAAACCCTTCCCAGATATAAAAAAAAGAGGACGGCATTGCAGGAATGTGGCAAATACCTAGGCTTTCCCTGAGGATCAGTACCTTAGCGGTTTACACCTTTTTCTTTTATACTTACTGCTTTTGCAGATAGGAAAGGGAGGCACCCAGGTATGGTTCTCCAGGCACCGGCTCCAACTGCTGCCCTTGAGGATGTAATCCTCATTGCACTTAAATGTGACTGTGTCATTCACATCCACAGGCTGCAAGACACTGAACTTGCCATTCTCCAGGAAAGGGTCAGGACAGTGGCCCCCTGAAGAAGAAAGCAGGCAGAGATTTGAAAGAGCTAAGCTGAAGCTCACCACGACAAAGGCTAGACCTCTTCCAGCTTCACTGAGAAAACTAAAAATTAGAACTAAAACGGCATCTTTTACTATATACTGGTATGTGGTACCAAATCCTAGAAAAGAAGGATGAGAAAAAACTGGGTTGCCCTGAGTGTGGTAGAAAAAGTCTGTCACAAGAGTGACAACTGGCATTTGAATTTACTAAAATCAAGCACGTGTAACTGGAAATTACCAATAGCTTGTTCATCATTCTGTTATGTTAAGCACTGCTCAAAATTCTTGAACCTACATTTGAGACAAGTGTTTCCTTCCCTTTCATCCAGTCAAATATGTACATTACTCATCATTTTTTGCTTTGTTTTCTTTTGTTTTCCCCAGGGGGAAAAACAGGAGAATATAGAGGGATGTAAATTTGGTCATATGAAGAAAGGATACACATATAGGTGTTTACTCCAGGTATAAGAACTTCACACTCTAGGAAATAAAGGAGAACTAATCCAGCTATTCCAAAAAACAGTTATTAATAGAGAGATGGTGAACTAATTAGTCTCTGTTTCTACAGACACCACAAATAAGTGTTGTGAACTTGAACAAATCATTTAGACCTCAGTTACCACCTTTGTAAATTGAGAACATAAATTTTCTCCCAGTTCAAAAGTTACACAATGGATGAAATAAAATGATGTGATATATTTACTTCAAGATAATAATAATGTAAAGGAGAATTGTACATGAGAAGAGTCATATGTTAGTCATTATTGAAGCTGGGTGATGAGTATATATGCATTCATTTTACCCTCCTGTCTTTTGTATATGTTTAAAATTTTCCATAACATAAAAATTTTAAATCAGTATAATTTTAAACAAATTATAGCCCCCCCCCCCAAAAAAAAAGTAGGTTTTAATATGTAGAAGAAATTCTTTCCTTCTTGCAGGGGTGATTGAGTCTATTAATTTCAACTAAATAAATACTGACCCGGAGCTGATTATATACCTTCTGAGAAAAGTTCCACCACTACAGTGCTTTAAAAAGGATTCCTAGAAGTTGAAACTTTTTTTCTTATTAAGTCTTAACATGGCCCACTTGGAGGTATGATGTGAGTGAATACAGGAGGGTGACAAGATGGACAAAGAAGCAGGAAGATCAAACTTACACTGGCACTGGGGAGAAGTGGCATTCCACCCTTTAGAGGCATTACAAAAAATGGTTTTCTCTCCTACCAGGTGATAACCCCTGATACACAAGTAAGTCCGCAGAATTTGTTCTCCGTCCTCCTTTGAAACAGATATGCTATTGTCCACTGCAGGAATTTCTGAACAGCTCTCTGCTGGAAGGAAAAAGAAAACAGATTCACTTGACATATGTGCTGTGAGGAAGCAATTATTGGATTTCCCCCATCCAAGTGTCCTGTTGCTGGATTACTAATTCTGACTCCTTGTGCTCTTCCATGTCTGGGTACATCCACATCTCTCCCGTCTCAAGGAGACCCAAAGTTTTGTTTTCAAAAGGATAACAGGAATTTTACTCAAATTCAGCCATAAATTATCCACTCCTAAAAAAAATCCTCTTTCCAAATAGTATTCCTGGATTTTATCATAGATAAGATGGCTCAAGATTTTGAAATTGGTACTTGTTTTGCACCCAGAACAGAAAGGGAAGGTAAACAGGTAAAAACCATAGAGCAAAATCATCATTAAATATTTACAAGCCCCTACTGAGTACAGAATGTTAAGTCAAGTAATTTGAGGATTTTTAAAGAAAGTAAATATATTTCTTAAATTTAAATTTCACTAAAACCATAGGCAGAATGCCTCATAAACCACAAGCTGACATCAAGTGTCTTACAAACTGAGCTTAAGAAAAGCATACGTACCATCTGAGGCAGAAATCGTCCACACAGCCATGAGACAGCACATAAACCAAAAAAGCATTATGTGATCAGTTGTTTGACCCAGGTTGGAAATAATCCAGCCCAGGCACCTGGTTTGGATCAAAATAGGTCTTCTAACACCACTTTGTATCAGATCAACCAGTCTGTTCCTAGAGAAGGAGTTTGACTTCCCTTCCCTGAAAGGAAAAAAGAAAAAATTCTGCAACAAGAAGTTGGTATAAGGCCTGGATTTTGCAAAAACACAAAGGGGTAGTAAAAGTGTTGCCAGTTTTAAATCTCAGTTTCAGAAACTGCCCAGGCTCTGTTTATGCAAATCCAGTTGACCAGTGTCTCTGAACTGCAGGCTGGTCCTTAATCAACAGACGTGGGCCGAATGGTCTTGCCATGACCTTCACTTCTGTCAACATTTTCCCATGTTTACAGTCCACCTTCTGCAACCCTCTCCAGCATTGTGGGTGGAGGTGGTGGGGCAACTGGGGAAGGGGTGTATCCCTGGTGCTTTCCCAAGTGAAACCAACTCTGGGTGCTACCTCCTCCCCCTTTCTCAAATGCCAGATGCCTTAAGGCTGTAAGCAGCACTGAAGACTGAAACCTCAAGGAAGTCAACTTAGCTTCTCTGACCTTCCAGAGTAGATAGCTTCTCAGAAAGGAGCTGGTCCTGGTTGATTCCTAACCTGAGAAGGACTCCAAAGTCCTGCAGCAACACAATGTCTTCATTTGCCAGGTCTGCACCAGGCTTCCCGTTCTGTGGGTCTTCTGGGCAGGATTTGACCGGAGTCGAGTCAACCAAATGAACTAAGAGAGAGAGATAAGGGGAATGCTTTGGTCTCGGGAACTGTAGCATGTAAAATTGCTCTTGGGTTCTCATAGCTTCTTGTTCATGATGATTACAGCAATTAGCCGGTTGTCTGTGCTCCAGTTATGAAATTGGGGTAAAATTCCTACAAAATGTTAGTTTTTAATAAAATAATAAAAACGAAGCATCATAATAAATATAAAGCGTAGGACACAGCAAGATCTCAAACGTTATTCTCAACCCCATCCATCATCATTATTTTGTAACAGTTTGTTCACATCTGTCTCCCACATTAGACTGTGTTTAAAAACAGAATTCAAATTCATGACTTAGGCAGCATCCAGCTGGTAAATGGAAGGGCGCTCTGAGCAGCTGTACAAAATGGAGAATTTTCATAGGAGAGTGGGGCAAGGAAGTTATTAGCAAAAGGAAAAAGGAAGAATTGTTTCAGGGTAGTCACCTTCTTTGGGGGGAAGGAGGAGAGTTTAATCATACAGATTACCACATTAGTGCTGACCGGAAAATTCCAGACTAGCTGATTAAGATTATATATATGTATATTCCTGGTTGAAGGTCGAAATTGTAATTAGGTCAAGTATTAAACTTCAATTGGTATCAGGAACTTTGGCACAAATGACATCATTTGGGACTTGTGGTTCTCTTTTTAAAAAATTTTTTTTTTGTTTTGCTTTTTTTGGGGGGGGGGAGTAATTAGGTTTGTTTATCTATCTATTCATTTATTTATTTGATGGAAGCACTGGGGGATTGAACCCAGGACCTCATGCATGCCAAGTGTGCACTCTGCCACTGAGCTATATCCTACTCCTCGCTTATGGTTCTCTCTTTAACAATTGTTAACAAGTCTAGAACAGGAATTGTGCCTCTTCTGTGTTTTGCATCCCCTTCCTCTGCATTCCATAATGCAGAGCAGCAGCATCTGCTAAATGAACAGAAGCAATGCAGGGGGAATGAAAAGAACACAGTTACCCAGAAACTCTACCACAGCCCCTCACATCCATACTGATAATTTATCACTTATTACATACCGCCTTCATGGTTTTTCCATATCTTTGGTCAACTAATAGGTGAGCCCACTATAAGTGCAAGCATCTTTTAAAAGATAATTTTCTAAAAGTTAACAAAGTGACTTTCATATAAATATAAAATACATACATGTCAAAGTTTACTCAACTCATTAATTAAGGAGGGAACCATGAAGATGCTACAATGAATTTAAAGAAGAATTGAGGAACAGATTTATGTAGTCAGTCAGTCAAAGGCATTCTAAAATGACTTTTCTAATAGATGCGAAACTGGTTATTTACAGGGCAACAAACTAATATTTGGAATCAGCTTTTCCAATTGATGGAAATTAATGCAATCTCTACTGAACAAAATTCATTTGCTTTGCTATGATCAGGAATCATTTGCAATGTTCTCATAAAAGCATCGTTTGCATTCCTATCTATTTTCTACAAATTAACCTCTACCCTTATAGAGATGTAAAAAAGCCTAGTTAATAGAAAGTCAATCAAAATTACACACCCTTATGGAATCAATAATCCCTGGAGAATGTCTGTTAGACAATATTCATTAATCCATTAAGAAACTTCTCCAGTGATCTCTTTTTAGCTAGTTCCAAGTTTTGAGTAACTTTTCTTAACATACCACATATTCTATTTCTTCAGGAATAAGATGTTCCCCAGTATCCAATGTGTATAATGTTTATACAATAAATGATAAAGAAGTGAAAGAAAATTTTGTTTATTCTTATCTAAACATGGGCATAAAATAGAGCATTATTACAGGAAATAATTGTAAATAAGGCTTCATCTCAATGGCTTATTTCAGATTCAGAATTATTAGGACTTTAGAAAGGTACTATATTGCTTATAATATTGTCTTACTAATATTTCTCCATGAAATGTAAAAATATTTACACTAAGTAGGATGTATAAATACTATAAATGTCCTCACAAAGTTCAGGTCAGGTTTTGTGGTCAAATATTAAAAGAAAAATTTGTTTCCAAAGCGTATTGAATTTTGTAATTCCATATAAGGGATTACGTTTTATTACGAGAGTCCAAGTTTGAATAAATTAATAAATGAGAATTAACAGACTCTACTTGACCTTTGAACAATTTGATGTAATCCAGACCTTTTTCTGGAGAACTGGGGTAATAAAGCATGTGCAGACATCATACTCAGACAGGTTTGATTGCTTCTCAAAGGAATGGCAGCTAATAATTAGTGGAAGAGATCAGGAGGTGAGGGTGGAGTAGAAACACAAAAAGTCAGCAATGCTGAGGATGGGGGGAAGAGTTTGGGGGAGTTAGGCAAGGGGAGTACACCCTGTATTGTGAGTGTGAGATTTTAAGACAATTGTGTAAAGGTGATTTTAAGAAGTTCCACAGTATGTTATGAATGGAGTCCCTTTGGTCTTTGTCAAGATAGTTCAGAAAAGATGAAAATTGCTTCTCCAATTAATTTTTCATCTCAAGTTGATGTTTCTTGAATGCCTCACGAAGAAAAACCTGGGCCAAAAAAGTAACCTTTATGCAGACTACCTGAGCATAGAACTAATATAAAATTTTTAAAGGTCAATCATGAAAGATTGTAGAATAAGCTTTGCTTGCGAGTCAGGACAGATGTGCATGACAGCAAGATCAGACTTGATGAATGACAAATAGTGTGTCATTAGGTGATGACAGCGTGACTCTACACTAACTGCTGCTCAACTTGTTATAGCCCCTCAGACTTGTTACAAAGACTCACCTACTGAAACAGATTGCTATTCACTCCCCAAATCCGTGTCATCCCTCTGCTTTAGTAATTAAACCCCAATTTTAGCTGAAACAAAGTTACTTTGAATTTTTTTTTTATTCATTTTCAGCCTGTCTTGCAACTACATATAGCCATTGGACTAAGGCTTGGCCAATGAACTAGAAGTATTGTGTGCAGCATCTGGAACATATCCTCAAAGGAAGTCGGTGTTCTGCTCCCTTTTGCTGACTGTGGAATGTGGGCATGACTCCAGTAGCTTGAGTAGCTCTATTGTACTATGAGGTAGAACCCAACACGTTTTGAGGATGCTGAATTAACATGACAGAAGGGGAGGGAGCATATAGCTCCAGTGGTAGAGCACATGCTTCGTGGGCATGAGGTCCTGGATTCAATCCCCAGCACCTCCACTAAAAATAAATAAACCTAATTACCTCCCCCTGCCCCCCAAAATAATAATAGCCCAATAATAAGTAAACTAAGTAAAAAAATTTTTAAAAAACATGACAGAAGGACCTGCGTCCTTGATTACTGAGGAAGCCCCATGCCAGTCCTTAACTGCTTATCCCCACACTTCATTGTATGTGAGAGTAACCTTCTGTCATATGTAAAATGCTGTTAGTTTGGGTTTGCTGACACCTTCAACTGAAACCAACTCTAATCTGAAACACTGGTGGATGAAAAAAAATAAGGGTCAACTGGTGCTTGAGTGAAATGACCCAGGAATTTAAATTTGGAAAAGAATGTTTTATAGGCCTTATTAAATTGGGCCCAGAGACTGTTTTCCATTCCATGCACAAATTCTGAAAAGGCAGTGGATGAGAGAGAAAACCTAGGAAGTGAAAACTGAATGTAAACAGAAAGGTAAGTGGATGACTGATGAAGAAAACCCAAAATGGATAAACAAGCTATTCTCTGAAAGTAGGCTGCACATTTGGTGATGGGACTTAATACTGTTTGAAGCAAGGCCACATTACATCTGGAATGCTCTTCCTCAAAGTTCCTATGCTTCTGAAATTATTTCATTTAATTGCAAGGAGAAACTCACCTCTAGAATCTGACCTAGTTTTCAAATTAAAGCATCAGATATACAATCAAAAAGGGTATTTAAGTGTTTGGGGGGAATTCAGAAGGGAGTTATTCTGCCTGCAATGACTGAAATAATGGACCTGGCACCGGCTTACTGATGATAGCAGAAGAAAGACTTTGTGCCTTGAAGTTTTTAAGAAAAAGAACATATTTCTCTCCATGATTAGTGATGTTATTTTATTACAATCCATTCAAATTCTTAAGTATTCCACAAGGACCAGTTAAAAAAAAAAGTGAACATTTCAGAATCTCATATAGTCCCCTCCTCTGCTTAAAAAAGTTAATATCAAATAGATATCTCTTGATCTGTTTCATGCTGAAGGAAAGAAAGGGAGAAGGGGTGGGTGAGTACATGTGGAGATTATCATCCACCTCCTGGTTTCCTATCCTGAGGGTCCAGGAATGGATTTCAGGAGGTCATGACTCCCTAAACTGTATGCACAACTTGTGTGTGTGTACCTTTTTCTGGGGATAGACTCCTTAGCTTTTGTTAAATTCTCAGATGAGTTCAAGACAATGCATGTGGGTTGGATGATACAGAATACTCTGAGACCATACAAAATGGGAACAGGTTACTGCCAAACTGCCACAGGAAGTGCCGGGGGGTGTCACCAATGAGGACAAGCTAGTGAATCCAAAGGCTGGCCCTCCCCGTGGTGAGTCCCCAGTAAAGACACTGGAGAGGTTCAAGACATGATGTAACAATTACGGCTACAGAAATTAAGCAAACCATGACCATTACCCAACAGTCATTTTCTAATCCTGACCATCTTGAAGTTTCCAGCTACATGTAAAAGTAGTACGTTAGGTGTTTGTTGGGTCCTCACCATCACAGGTCTTATGCCTTGACAGAAACTCCATCAGTACTGAGGTGAGTTACTCAATAAGGGTGTTCATTCACCTATTTATTTGTAAAATAGGGAGAATGATCCCAGACACTCCCAGTCTTCTACAAGTGGCGGCCTGATTGCTGAATAAGATAACATTTTAAAAAGCGCTTGGAGATCTTTCCCAGGAAATTACACCCTTGACACCCTCGTCGTTGTAACTCGTCCAGATATATTGCTAAAGCTCAGTGTGTTTAGCACCACTTCTCACTTCAAAGGGGGAGAATTCACAAATCATTGCCATGCCATCAGAGCCCTTGGACTTACAGAACTGATAACTGCTTTACTGTTATGAACATTTCGTTTTATGTCTGTTGCTAATTACCCTAGAGAGTGTTCCAAGTTCCTTTACCATAAACACCTACATAACTATTATCTAATAGTGGTTTTGGTCAAGGTCATTCACAGGGGGAAGGCATTCCCAGCAGGGAAGGATGGGTTACAGGTGTGCTGTTAACTGTCTCCTTTCCAATAATAAATTCTAGAAAGAGGACAGAGTCTTTGTTTCAGTCATTACATGGCAACCAATAAGTCATCATTAAGTATTCATTAAATAAATTAATACAGCTCTAGAAGGTTGATAATGTACGGCAGTAATGATCCCACTGGTACCATTTGGAAATGCTGAGGGAACTTGATAAACGCAGGACTCACCAGTTTAAAACCACCAGTTGGAAATATACACACAATCTAATAATTTGAGAATAATTTTTCAGGGGTCTGGGTTTTTTTTTATTCTGTAATGTTTCCAAGACTGTGCCCATTAAATGCAAACAAAAAAGGAAGAAGTCTTGGCAGAACAGGAGAAGTGATGCACACTTGGTGATCGGATCGATTGAAATATTATCCATGGCATAGAGCCGCCCACGCTCTAGCTGTTTCTGTGGCTTGGGCTTCATTGGCCTTCCACTGCTCTGCTACGTCATCACTAATGGGTCATCTGGATTGGCAGCACTTAACGAAGCCTGGATCGACAGCAGAACCAACCGTGCGGATCTGCAGCGCTGGGGACGACTTACCTTTCGAAATATCTAAACATATTCTTCCCAACTTGTCTACGTTAGGATGAAACAATTTGGTCATGAAACATGCTTTAGGGGCTGCCATTGGTATTCTTCTGGAAGGAATAATTCAGGTTTAAAAGTCCCTCCCTAAAAGGGGAAATCCTGGAGGCCAGCAGTGACCACATGAAAATAACAGGCGTTGCTCTCATCTGGTTCTGCGTCAGCTTCGGGAACTGGTTCTGCCAGCAAATGCTGGGTCTCCTTGATAATCCTGCGGGGCAGCCCGGCCATCTTGTCAGATCCCGAGTTCGGCCTCTGGTCTTGTCTCCTGAGAATCATTTTAAAGAAGCTGGTTTCAAACACATTTTGCACGATGTTACTGTTTTGTGTATGTATAAAGTACCCCATATTATTTTGTGTGTGTGATTTTAAAAATTAGCCTCATTTCTTAATTAAAAATAACCTTTATTGTATTTATTACAAAAGCAATACATATTACTCACAAATTTTAGCATGACTTTATTTACCCAGGAGATAAACTTTTCTCTGGAGAATTGTATCTCTTGGTTTATACTTATAATAAAAATCAATGAAAAAAAAGGCCTTCAAAAGAAAGCCACTGTGCCCTAACATAGTTATTATCCTTTTACAGAAGATGGATGCCTACATTCTGGCAATTTAATTTAAGGTAATACTATGGGTGTTAAACTTAAATACTCAAACTACCTAAATTTCTACCAAAAAAAAAAAAAACAAAAACAAAAAAAAACCTGACAACACAAATTACCTTACATTCTGATTAAATACATGCAGACACCAAAACGGGGACTTAAAAATACCTTACGTGGATGAATAAATAACTAAATAAAAACATTATTGGATCAACAAAAGACAGTGCATTCAGATGCAAAAAGAAATCCACGTCACAAGAACAAGATCCGTACAGTACAGCGTGCTGTGAGCAGCCAGATGACAGCTACCTGCTACAGAGCAAAGTCAGGAGCCTTTCGAAGGCAGCTTTGTGCTGCGCGTTTGAAACAAGCTCCCGTGTGCCGGGCGCTGAACTGCCTGCAGCCGGGCGCTGAACTGCCTGCAGCCCAGCGCATCACATCTCAGGTAACAGAGCCCTGTACTGGCCACAGTATAAGAGAACCATTTGGGAAGAGCTGCATTTCATTTACATTTCTGGCTGTTCATCCTCTTGCCCAGCAAGTGGGAGTCTGAATGAAAAGGGAAAAAACATATACAAAGCTAAAAAACTTATTCTTAAAAAAAAAAAAAAGGATTTTGCTTTGGGGCTTCCATGCCCTCCTTCTGGAGCAGTGACATGGGAAAATCACATCTCTTGCCTTTGACAATCATTGATCTAGGAAATAACTACCTGGCTTATCTTTAAGGGAAATCACATGACCAGTGCATTGAGGCCTTGGTTCCCCCACCTCCCCGCTCCCCTAAGGCTTTACATGAGAGCTCAGCAGACCTAGCTAAGTAAGAGGCAGGCATCAGACCGGCTGCTCTTGACATCACAGCCAGTTTTCTTAGAGACCGTAACACGGTAGCAGACCCCACAGAAGAGTATGTCTCCCTGCACCTGTTTGGAAGCCAAAAGAACTCCGATAGAGCTGATTCCCAAGGAACCTTCTTTAGTTCTTCATGGGACCCAAAGGGCACCCTACTTTCCTCTCCGGCCCTCATTCCCAACCACCAGAGAGGAAGACCTTAGCCCTCTTTAGCTATGAGAGGCACACAGAGTCAGACAGAAAATATAGCAGCTGCAAAAGAGAACTCAGAAGATGGGCACCCCTTTGGGGGAGCCCTGCAGTCAGATCCTGCCCTCAAGGGGCCTGAACAAGGAAAACTTCTCTAAATGAAAAGGTTGCTACTGACACTCCTCTTCCATCACTGCAGAAGAGACGTTCTGGGGACTGAATTCCTCAGATATCCTCCATTCACCTGGTGAATCTGTCTCTTGTTTCCAATGTGACAAGCCAGTGACTGCTAACATATGTACTCTGGACTCCAGCTGCTCACCTGGAGTGGAAGCAGAGCCCAGCTCTTACAGCACAGAAAAGGCTGGCTGGGGTTTAGCCCCCTCACTTTGAAACAATGAAACCTGAAGAGGTGCCTCTGCACGTGAGGCAAATGCTGGCCAGCGGGGACACAATCACAGGCGGGATGTTAAATGCCGAAACGGAACAAGGCTGACCAACTTGGGCCGAGCCCAGCAAAGTGATTATAAAACCGAATCGGTTCAGGCTGCTAAACGTTTTGAGGCACAGGGAAGCTAAGTCTTTCAGGGTCACTGATATTCCCATTGGGCATGAGGGGGAGAACCATGGTGAAGCTTTTCCAGGCCTCCTTTCAGTAGCCCCGAATGTCCAGTCCCCACTTCACGTCCTGTTCAGGCCCCTGGAGGGCTGACGGGCCAGGTTCTGCAGCATTGCCCCGTCCCCCGGAGAGGTCTGGCCTCAGCCTCCATGTCATCAGGAGAGCAGCGTGAGGGATGCCGGGCGGGAGGGCCTGTGCACGGCCAGCGAGGTCTCTGCCTAGGAGCCAGGGAGGAAGAGAAACAGAGCCGTTACACCACCACCGAGTGACAGGTGAAGAAGTTGAGCAGGAACCACCCCCCCCCCCGCCCTTCCGCGGCACCCCCACGCCTCACGTCCCCAAATCCACACACATCCCTTTACTCTCGGGGGTCAGACAAACGCATGGCCGAGTCCTGGGCTTCTCTCCCTGAGAAACCGACCTTGTGGCCACGGGGGACCAGGCACTCCCTTCACACCTGGCGCGTAAGCTACACACCCAGGACAGCAGGCAGGGGCGGAAGGGAGCCCTGCGGCGAATAAAAGGAGAGTATGTGGGCTACACTGGCCAGAAGACTAGGCCAAAAAGAAGTGAGACTGCAGGCAGGGCTGTGTGGCTTCTGAGGAGGGTCCCCACCACCGTAGTTATCCCAGTCCAGCCTGCAGTCAGCGCTCAGAGCAGAAATCAACTCCTTGCCGTGAACTGGGATCCAACATTTAACCATGTGAGAAATTATTCCCCTTAGAACAGTGTTTTTCAGATGGTAAATGTGCAGCTGATCGCCCGGTCATCCAGGGAAAGTGAAGACTCTGCTTCAGGAGGCCGGGGACGGGGCCCGAGGGTCTGCATGTCTAACGCCCGCCTGGTCCTTGTGGCGGGAACAAGGAATAAGGCGTGAAAGCGGTGGCGTGACCCCTCCGGCACTTCCTCTCCCAGAAGAAGTGAAACGCCATTTTACCCCATTGGCTGCAACCTCTTTAAAAACAGGCAGGTCATGTTTTTAGAAGGAAGAGCCCCCTAAATTCTAAGAGATCTCCAAAGGTCTTCTTTGCAATAAATAATGAATTCCACGTTGCGAGTGGGAGTCATAGCACAGTGTGGGCAAAGGTAATTTTTTCTCAGTTCTTGTGGAGGCGCCCAAAGTCACGCAACTAAGTTCCAGTGCCCTCCATGATGTCCTTCCCATCTTCCCCAGAAGGTGGTGGAAGAGAGCCATGCCCCGACCAAGGACTCCAGTCACTCTGCAGACCGGCTTTTGCCTGTCTGAGGCCCAGTCACCAAGCAGCCTGAGGCCAAGTTTTAGGGGTAGGGGAGAGGGTGGAGAACACAACCCAAAATACAAAACAAAAAACCCAGAAGCCTTCTGATAGGTTCAAGTTACTCAACAATTTTATTTACCCATTCTACACACACACACACAAAAACACAATTCAAATACAGTTATACACACCTTATGTGGATCTGAGTGGCATATTTTGATATTGATGTCACCAGATTAAATTAGGATGCTGCTGAGGACTTACATTCCTTCTGTCAACAGAGCTGTCTGTGCCTCAGAAACCTACAGGCTAGCTCTATTGCCTGGGTTCCCAATTCAGTTCATGCCATTTAACTCAGTGGTGCTCAGCCTACCCCCAGCCCCCTCAAAGGGCACAGCTGGTGACCAGCCATTTGCTTTTGCCACAGCAAAACTATCACCGTTATCAGAATGAGCGGACCCTGTTACTTCAACACAAGGACAAACTGTACACAAGCAATTCAGATACAAAAAAAAAAAAAATCAAGTAGGTAAATATTGGTCACAGATCCCCAGTGGAAGGCTTACTGAAAAGAATACGTTTGCTGACTCTTAAAATCAATTTTTGAATGCAAAATCTCCTTTGCATTTTTATTAGATTCTGAGTAGGAGCCAAATAGATGGCAGGCTAAGAGCAGCTGCGCGGCCCAACGGCATGCTGCAGGCCAGGAGGGGAAGCTGGGGCACAGAGGGCTCAGAAAGTGAGGTCCTGCCCAGAAGTGGGGCAGCGGATGGGATGCCTTCAAGCAGAGGGAACAATTTCAGGCTCCGAGCAGGCACTTCCTCAGCTGAGTTTACAAACGATCTCACAAGTGATGTTCAACCTTCATTTAACGATCAGAATTTGGCTGCTACTCTTAAAAAAATGTCTATTAAAAAGCATCGTATATAGTACTTCCCCCTAAAGAAAACAGGTGGAGTGGTTACCTCCTTTCTCTGTAGGACATGGGCAGTGGACAGAGAATTGTAACAACACGCACATACTATGAACTGGTAGAATGAGAGAACGGTCAGACTGTCCGCTGACAGGTCTTGGTAGAGTCTGGCAGTTAGTCAGCACAGGGACCTGCCAGAATCTGTCAGGCAGTGTGTGTCCCTGCTGGAGTCTGTTGGGCGGTCGGCATATAGGTATTTCTAGATACAGTCTTCCGGACACGATGAGTCTGCGCTACGTCCCTGGGCATACCTCTGGTCTCTGCGTCACCTCTATGGGACGTCAGAGATCAAGCCTTCCAATGCTGCAACCCGATTTCGTTGTGACATAATTTTTAAATTAAAATATTTTAAAACACAAATAGAAATATGCAATGGAAAACCTGCATAAAATTATCACATTTCTGGAAAACACACAGCATGGCTTCCGGGCTTAGCACAGTCGATGGACTGTGCCTAAGACTGTCTAACCCAGGTACAGTTCTCTCAATTATGGACACTTTCCCCCTCGTCCTTTGGCTGCCCCAAGCATCAGTGAGCTTCTCTGGGTCTCAGATCTCCTACTCACAGAGACACCATAAGATGAATTTATTTCCAAACAGCTGCATCATGTTTCTTCAAAATGCCAGTGCCTCTGAAGATCAACTGCGGATTGCAACGAGGAACACCTAGGTCCTCATAGGAAACATTCAGCTGTTCAGTCTACGAATACACGTATCTTGTGCTTCCAACCCTGATTTCTGGAGGGGAGAAAACCCAAAACAACAGCAACAAAAAACACAACCAGAGGCAATAATACAGGGCAGACCCCTAGTACAATACATGTTTTTAAAAGATTTTCTCATCCTACTTTTCAATTGAATGCAAAACAATCCCCTTGCCAAAGCAAAGCCAAAGACAATACAGACAAGTAAGTAAGAGCTAAATTGCAACTTAAGGATTAAGAAACAGGAAGAGAAGCTAGTTCTCAAATCTGCTTTAGACTCTTCTTTCAAGTCTGTCGCAAAACTCCTCTTTCAACTTTAAGGCAAGAGAAAGATCATCAAATATACCATGACCTTCCTTTCCCTGTTTTAAGTCAATAGATTAAATGCTAGTCTTCGCCGATTTCCCCTACAACAAAGCGGAAAGCATCAGGCAGAAAGTACTCTGGAATCCATCCCTTCTTGGTGGCGTCTGTGTTGTGCACACAGACTTCTCTAAAATTTGGAGCAAGAGCTCTATTCCCTTCTATACTCTCCTGGCTTCTTCCTGCTGAACCCTCTCTGGAGGGATATCGTTCTAAAAACAAAAGGATGCTAAAGTCCTTGGTGCGGTCAAACTCCAACGTCCTGCGTCCTGTCTGAGAGCAACACTCCTTCAGGCTCCTCTTCTGGGGGACGCACATTAGCACGTGGGGAGAGCGAAGCCACACCAGCAGGCTGAGAGCCCGACCACACATCCCAGTGACTGTGCCTAACACTGGGGTTTCTGACAAGGTAACACAACACAGGTTTGTTGGAGATTTCTCCTCTAAGAGTACATGGAGCCCAAATCCAAAGTCGTGGATCAAATTGCTCGTTCTCATGTGTTAGCTCTGAACTGCACGGCAAGAGAAAAGACTGAACGCCCATTTGGGCTAAAGATGCCACCAGCCAAGCAAAGCCAGACAAGGCAACCTTGCAAAAGTGCCACACATACCTCCTCAACCACATCATCCTGGGGGGACATTCCCACCTCCCAACCCTTTTAGTCTCATAGGCAAAGGACAAGAGAAAAGTCTGAACTAATCCGTACTCCACCACGACATCCCCATTTATAGACTCAGTATGTTGCTCTTTTGCAAATGTTCATCTATTAAAAATTATATGCCCTTCCTCTAAAATAACCTTCTTGAGGGCAAGGACTTTTCTTCCGCTTTTGTGTCTCCCTCCTCCACCACACTCCACACCAGCCTGAAGCCCCACAGACAAGGGCACTAAGTACATATCATGTGAAGGCTAAACAGGAATAGGAAGTTACTTTACATCTTGGAGGCAATTTGGAGCAGAACCCAGGCAAGTTTGAAAGCTGGCTGTGATGTCCTGCTCAGGATGCAAAAATGGACTCAAGGTCACAAGCCACTCGCCCGTGATGATAACCTTCATCTTCCTGTAAGTTTTCTCTCAGTACCTCTCTCCAGGGTGCTTAAAATTCCCAGCTATTATCCAAGGACATTTATTTAACATAGTGATTGATTCCACATCACCTTGCAATGTTAAGCATTAAAGCTGGAACTAGAACCCAGAATAACCCTCTAAAACATAGCTGCTGCCTGAAGTAACTTTGCAGGGGTTACTTCATTCAATATTGAGATCTGCTCACATAGCTAACTCTGGGGAACTGTCCTTTCAGAACCATGAGGAATTCAGAATTCTGCGGTTGATGCTTTGTCCAAGGAACTACTATCCCAGTGTTTCTCCACCCAACTTCACAATATGAAGTTCTGGAGAATGGTTCAGAATCATCAGAGAAGCTATTTAAACACATGCATGTCCAGAGTCCAGTCCCACAGACTGAGTTAGAATTAATCCTAAAGTGGACCCAGGCATGCATATGTTTCAAACATTCTGTAAGGGATTCTACTGAGTACTTCCAGGTGAGAACCACAACCAAAGATCTCCTGTTAGCAAACAAAAACACCCCTGGCAAATAGTTAAATTGCTCTCACTGCTCACCTCCAAATGACAGGTTGGTAACTTTAAGGTGGGGAGTCCTCTCTTTTAAAAAATCTCATGAGAACTCTAGACCTGCCTCTCAGAAAAATGCTCATACACATACTCACACATTTTGCATACAAAATTAGGGGGCGGGTGGGAGGAGGATGCACCATGGGCCACCACGGGGCTAAGAACCCCTGCTCTACACATTTCCTGCTTAACCTGCAGGAAAAATGGAACGACACAAGTAAATGGATAAATGGTCTAGAGCTAGACCCTACGGGATCCCAAGACTCCCCTGGACGTCAAGGTGAGATAAAACAGTACCCCAGTGAGGGAGGTTAAATTTATCACCACGCTTTTCCACATTTGGGGGAAAAAAAGATGCTCATGCAAAAGACAGTTTTAACTTAAAGAGGAAAGTGGGCTGGAATCATTGGAAAATAAAACGCAGCTCTAGTGAGCTCTTCTCTGCCATTTCCCGTGAGCAACCCAGACATCAACAGCGACTCCTGAATCCAACTCTGTCCTTCTAAACCGTCCCAGAGGTCACTGGCTTTGGCAGGAGTTCCCATGGTCGGCAAAGAAGCTGGGACCCACCGGAGAAAAGACATGACTGCCCCCCAAGAGCCCTGCAAGACTCAGAGACCATTGTCCTCTCCTGAACCTCACTCCGCTGAGGCCCAAAGACTTATATCTGAAAAACACAAATCAAGGTACTTCCCACCTATTGAGACCCAGCCTCCCCCAGGGCACCGAAGACTCAGGATTGTTTCTCATGAAAGGAGGTGAGAACGCTCACCCTACGTCCACTTCCAGGCTCTAGAGCATCTGTGGATGTTCTGTAGCCCGGGCTGACCCTTGCAGGACCTGACTCCAGAGGAGGGGAGAAGGGAAAAGAAAGGCTCTCCTAAGTCCAGACCCATTTAGACCCACTGCAGAGAGCATCCACTGAGGCCAGATTTCTCTCTCGCCCACCGCCCCTTCCCTCCTAGACGGACACACAACGACAGTGCCATGCATCACATTGGGCAAGCCAAAGGGGACAGGGGAGAAGGGGAAGAAGCAGGCAGGGAAGGTCTGTGAGTAAAGCACACCTTGAAGAGGCAAGGTGGAGGTGGAGGGAGAATGGGCTGCCCTGTCCCCTCCACCCCACACCCCGCCACACCCTTTTACCAACACAAGGACATTAGTAAGTTTAGACGCAGTGGACGGACAAGAACCACAGCATGCTCAGCCTCAGCCCAGCTCTGCCAATCACCCCAGGAGAGCATGTCCCTTTTCATCCTCCTCCAGACCTCCCCAACCGAGGACGTGTCTGTCCTAACACACCCAACTCGCCAGCCTGTCCCTGAGCGGGGAGATGTTTCACGCCGTGGACTAGCTAAGGTGGGTCTGCAAACACATGACCTCACGTTCTCTGTTAAGATTCGTGGTGGGGGGGCCAGGGGAGGGAAGGGTGGGGGTTGGAAGTTAAATGACTCCTTGGTGATTAGTGACAAGGGCAGGAGGCCAGGGCTGGAGGGAAACACACGGTTACACCACCGGAATGCTGACTTGGGTCTTCGGCTGGTCGGCCCCTTCTTGCGTGTCCAGGGCACGGAGAGGGCTGAGGGGCTTGAGGGGCCGGCTCCCAACACTGTAATTTCTTGGACGCCTTATTGTATTCGAACTGGACAGAGGCGTAAAGCTGTTCCTTCTCATCCTTACAGGGGTTTGGTTCTTGGGGAGGTTGTTCTGATTGGAAACGAGGGACACCACACAAATGAAAGGCAAGCCAAAAGCTCACTCGTAAAGGTTAAATAATGCTTGTAACCACAACAGCCTCCTCCACTCCTGCTCCTCTGCAGACAGGGTCTCTCAAAAGACAAGGGCTGTGGCCCGGTCCCCTAGCCCCAGGAAGCTAAGGGGTTGGAGAGCGAGACACTCCGTGAGCATCACACTTCAGAGCAGGCCAAGAGGCCCAAAGAAAGGAAGGGGCTGATTTACGATCACACAGATGACCAGGACAGACCTGGAACAAACTACACCTCCTGACCCCACATACAGGCACCTCTGGATCCTGCTTTTTCTAAAGGGAGCACTTTCTGGGAGAAAAAAATCTGCATTTCACTCCAGCCAAACACTTTCCATATTTCACTGGATTTCCAAGAGCCAATGGTTAAGATTCACAAAAGAGGTATTAATTTTAAAAAATAGCTGTTTCTAAATCTCTTCCTTTTGGAAGTAAAGACTACACAGGACAAAAATGTTTTTGTACATAAAAGAAACCCCAGTCTCCTGATGCCAATGGTTCAAAGACTCGAGGTGGCAGGGAGCCTGCGTGTTCATCTGTGGGAAGACACTTACAGTTGGCTTGTCACGGTGGGTGTTCACAGCCTCCACGTTGAGGTTAATTGTTTCGACTTTGCATCCTGAGAAAACAGAGTTAAGTGAAGAGGCTTTCAGGAAAAAAGCTCAGAGAAAAACTCCTTAGTTGCAATAGGGTAATAAAGGAACACATGTATCCCCAAATATATACATACATCCCTTTAAAAATGGAAGGCGCTGACGGAACTTCCCTGGTACACAGGGGTGAGGAAGTTGAACTTCTAGGCAAACTTCAGAGAAAACTCAAAGATCCTGACCTTCTGCCATCCCCACCGCCTGCCCGGTCCTAAGCGCATAGTTACCATAGGCCACAGGTGTCAGTTTGAAGATGGTATGGAGAGGACACCTCAGGTACGGGAGCTCATCTGAAAGTGGAAAGACCCAGGGAAGGAAGTCTCAGAATTACGGAGCAAGGTCAAGTTAGTGGAAGGGAGAGCCTAAGGAGCTTGTGAGACTCCTTTACCCCAACCTGGGGTCGTTCAACTCCTCTAAACCCCAGACAACGATCAACACAGCCTCCAAGGAAGCCACCCAAGCTACTGAGTGGCTAAGGAAGGAAGGAGGTCTCCTTTAGGTCCTTCCTTGCAGGCAAAACAGGAGTAAGTGTCGTGGCCAGGGCCCCACAGAAGGGAAGACTGAGGTACACCTGGGTACACGTAAGGTCAGTCTGCAGGTATCCCAGCAGCTCAGGGAGATGGTGGGGAGGGGAGGGGAGGGGGAGGGAGAGAGGAGGGGGAGGGGGGAAGGGGGAAGGGAAGGGGAGGGGGAGGAGTAGGGGAGGAGGAGGGGAGGAGGGGGAAGGGAAGGGGAGGAGGAGGAGGAGGGGAGGAGGGGGAGGGGGAGGAGAGGAAAGGAAAGATCAGAAAAGGCAGCAACATTTCCTTACTTCTCTACCCAGATGCTGTCTACCCTGAATCCCAAGGGTGAAGAGGCTTCTGAGATACCTCCCTCCTTGTAGCCAGAGTAACAAGCAGGGAATGTTCAAGCACTTTTCCAATGCTGCCAGGAGTGTCAGCTTGATGCTGGCCCTTTAGCCAAGCAGGATCAAGGGCTCCAGCAGCAGCCGCTCTCCACTGGGGGCTTTTGTACCAGGAGAGTAAATTCAGCAAGATGTTGGCCCAGTGGCTGCTGGGAACCCCACACCGCTGCCTGAAGAATGTACTCCAATTTGAGTGGAAGAGGCAGAGGTCTGGTTGCCAGGGATCCTGGTGCCTCCCCAAGTCCAGCTCCCTCCCCAAGGATGTGTCCCTAGGCCCTTCCCTAGCACGGCACCTGCACCCTTATCCAAGAAGTAGGCCAGGAGGCAGCGCATGACAGCCTGGTGGGAGATGACGAGGACGTTGCCCTGACGCTCCAGCTCCATGATGACAGGCTCCAGCCGCTGCACCAGGTCCTGGTACGACTGTGGGGGAAGGGCAGGCTGGTAGGAGGCCAGGCGCAAGCTGGCAGCCAAGTCGGGGGCTGCGTCCAGAGTTTAACAGGCCACTTCTCCTTTCTCCCCAGCCGGCTTTCCTCCTGGAGGCTCAGCGACTTCGTGTTGTTCGCTAACTGCCCCCAGCCCTGGTATCTCTTGAGAATATTCAGACCTTTCAAGAGCAACATTCAGACTGAGAAAATTGCAGGCCAAGAAGAGAAAATCTGAATACAGCCTGTGTTTATGTCTTCTTCCCACAGAATAGGCATAGGGTATGACCACAAGGCTCCCGGGGATTCCCTAGACCCCTGCCATCCTGTTTAATTTACCTTTGCCTCACACATCCCTAGACCACTTAGACCAGGAAGCAACCTCAAACTCCGAAGATGATAGGAAAAGCATTCAACTCCCATACATTTACCTGGTACCTAGACCTGCTTGGGTCAGGGTGGGACTGAGGAAGTGGAATGGAAAAAAGAAGCAAGAAAGATCACGTTGATTCTACAACATAGCCAACAACAGAAGTATCCTGTCACCCTCTTCCCGGGAGATCTTGACAAATCAACGAGGCATTCGACTGCATGAGCTGAACTGAACACAGCAGGACCCAAAGGTAGGAAGAGAAACTAAAAGATGCCTTCAGTGCCCTTTCTAGGTCCCCAAAATCACTCAATCTTTACCCCAAATTAAAGCAAAACCCCCAGCAAAGGATAGGGCTGTCCCCAACCACGTAGGGGAATCTCACCTCCCCTCCAGGATATCGATACAGGTACTTCTCTTGATCTCGAAGCGCAAACTCATCTGGGTACTGTTTCTCAATCTCCGCGTACGTCATCTCCTCGCACACGCCCTGCAGGAGCCACACAGCCCGAAGAGGTGAACTGACCCACATGGCCCCCCAAGTGCTGAAGGCAACCCTGAGGAATACTAGCTCTCTACTAAGCGCCAGGCACTGGGCTGGCTCCTTTCATGGACTGTATCTTACTGGCGGGCAGGGCGAGGGCCACTGCGGGAGGCAGGGCATCTCTGCTGTGGGGAGCTTTCAGGTCAGGGAAAGTCAGCAGAGTAAAAGAAACAGGAAGCAGGGAAGGAGGGGAAACTGAAGGGCCTGGAGAATTCTTGCAGAAGGCATAAAAGGGTACGGAGGAAGGAAAGGGAAAGAAATGCCTGCTTCTGTGCTCAAGGACAGAGAAAGTTAAGAACAAATTTGGAAAGGACTTTTCCAGACCAAGTGACCTAAGCAGGAATTAACAAAGTGAGTTGCTGCTAGCTACTTCTTGTTCCCAGGAGTACAGATGGAGAAACCAAATGGAGCTCCCCTCTCCCCGGGCGCCAGAAGCTAGGTAGAAACTGGTTTGGGTCCCATCATTGGCACAGGGGTGTCAAGCATTTAGGAGGCCCTGCTTGGGGGCACAATTCCTCCCCAAACTGGCCATAGGTTCAGCTTCCTCAAAGTTTCTACTTGGTGGTTCCAGTTTTCCAGATAAAATGGCCCACATCGTGACTTTGGAGCATCCCTGTCTGAACAGGACACTCTTACTGGCTTTCTGGCCACTGGAGCCTCCTACTCACAGCATCAATCTCATTCAGAATCTTCCACTGCTCGTAGGTCACCCCCAGGGATTCAGCGGTCTGGATCGTCCTCTTCAACTGGCTCGTCCACACTTTGAGGTCTGCGATCTCCTGTTCCTCCAGAAACTTCCTTAGAGCCTGCGCAAACTGGGATGTGAAGTAAAACTTTTAAAAGAGGAGAAAACACACGCACACAGGACTACTAACTCAGCCTGTAAAGGGCAACGTGCCTGACGCTGATCAAACTCTGAAAGGTGATACATGGTTACAATAAACCCAAGAGGAAATGAACTTCACCCGGAGCACCCTGTACTGTGCTAGGCATACAAGCTGTGCCCAATAAACATCTGACGGCTGAATGATCACAGCAGAAACGGTTCCAAGTTATGTACACTTCACTGCAGGGCTGGAGTCGCCGAACAGGAAAACGTCTTTTCACTTGTTGGATGAGTCTCTGAAACCACAGCCTAAGCCCCAGAAGGATTCAGGAAGAAGTAAGGGGATAAAAGAGATGACCCCCACCATGCCCTTCTAACTCTAAGCCTAGGAAATCCAGCCTGCTGGCCAGCTACGCACCTGTTTTCCCCGCACCGAGAGGCCCGAGTCACCCCCAATCTTCCCCAAGAGATTGAACTCGCTCTCTCCGTGCCGGCAAAGGTAGATGGTGCGAGGCTGGACGTGGATGTTCATGAGGTAGTAGACGATCTTGCTCTGGATGTAGTCCTGGACTTTGTTCACTAGGAATCGCTGGCCCACATTTATCACCTTGATGAAAGAAAGATCCCTGGGACAGAGCAGGGGAAAAAAAAAAAATCCTGCGGGTGTGAAAGTCTGAGGGTCACAGGAGGAAGGGAAAGGCTCTGCGTGTTACCTGCAGGCTCCCAGCAGCAGGTGTGCCTCCCCCGCCACACCCCACCCGCACTTAGGGAACCGGATGGTCAGAGATGGATGACTCCTCAGAACCAAGAGGAAGCAAAATTTCCAGACTTTCCCATCAGTCAGCACCACTTCCTCAGTGCCTACGCTGTGCCATGCGATGTGGATGGGTATGGTCAACAGAATCCAGGCTTCCCCCTGGGGGCTCAGCTGAATGACCCGAAGGCTTTGCTAACCCTGATGCTTGGCGAGAAGCACAGCACCATGTACCGTGGTCAGAGTCAGACAGAGTCTGGCAGAGTCAGGGTACCGCGTCCACCAGCACGGAGGGGAGGGGAGGGAGGGGGTGCTAAACCTCAGACAGAGATCTCTGAGCATTCCCTGCGTCTACCTAAATGCAGCCTCTCCCAAGGGCACTGACATAGACTGCTTGCTTTCGGCCATCGGGGAAAATGTCCTAATTATAAAAACAGTAAGTGCTTATTCCAAAAAAAAAAAAAAAATCTTTTTTACAAAAAGGTAGAATGATGCAAATAAATATCACCCACAATCCTACCAACCAGAGGTAACACCTATAAACACACACACGTTCTTCTAGAACGTTTTTCTATGTAGGACTTCGGGCTAACTGAGGAATATACTATTATGCCATATCTAAGGCAGTGGTTTTCAACTTCTGTGTTAAGAACACCTCCAAACACTAATATTCTGGGCACCACACTTGAAGGAACTGAAAGACTCAGAACATTAAGCAGACCACTGAAGCAATTTACCAGTGGGCTCGGCACACTATCTCGCCACTTGCTTGGCTGCAGCGCTGTACTCTTATCTGGACGGAGCTGTTAACAGCTCTGACAGCAGGCTTTTTCAAAGAACCCCCTCCCCCACAGGTATCCTTGCACCCACGTTGTTCTTCAACATAGACTTGACACACACCAAGTTAACCTGTATTCTCTACCACGATGCCGACAGGCACTGCCATAGTAAATAATAGACACAAAAAATACACATATATATATATTACATGCATAAGCACATATGCAAGATATTATGTTTTATAAAATATATAGTTACATATTACATGTTACTTAACATATGAAATATGTGTATAAATATATGTACTACTATATATCTTACTATATATACGTATATATACACACACAATAAACTTTAAAAATTGATCAAAAACTGATGGCACATCTCTAAGGGGTGTCCTACAACACCCTACTTCAAAACTACTGATCTAGAGCAGTGGTTCTCAGCCGGGGGCGATTTTGCCCTCCAGGGAAACAGCTTCAATTGTCACAGCTTGGCAGTGCTGCTGGGATCCAGTGGGCAGAGGCCAGGGAAGCTGCTGAACACCCTGTGGTGCACAAGACAGCCCCCACCGCACAGAATTATCCAGCCAAAATGTCAACCATGCACAGGTTGAGAAGTTGTGCTCTAGAGGACAGACAGAAGAACTTATGGTAAGAAGCACTCCAGTGTTCAAGTATAAAATTCAATCCACGTAGAAGCCACAGATCGGTATCTGGTTTCCCTGTGAACAGAGGCCTGGATTGTCAGAAGGAAGTCTAGGGACAGAGGGAGAAAGACTCTTCCCTCGAACGAGAGCCCTGCCTCAGGCCCTTCAAACCTCGGCCTTCAACCTTACTTGTCATAGTTGTCTGGGTCAAGGGGTTGATAGGTGACTTTGTAGCACTCAATTCTCTTTAGGAAGTCCTCCATCACATTCTCCCTGTTCCTTTCAGGGTAGTCAGGGCTCGACACCTTTACCTCCTGGAATCAGAGGAAGAGCAGGGCCTAGTCAGAGGTCTGCCCTTACCAGCCCTCCTGCAAACAGCCACTGCTAAATAAAGACAAGGAAGGCCACAGAAGTGGCCTTTCTCTGGAGTGTTGGCAATCCCCGTTCATTGAGCACCTCCTCCCTATCCTGTGACCCTGGCAACCAAGAAGGGAAAGACAACTGGGGAGTCATGTGCCTGCCCTTGGCTGAAGGACAGAGGCAGTCACGCAGCCAAGGCTGCTCCCGGGCCCCAATCCCTTTATGGACCATCCTGGGGAAACAGAAAGGATATTCAATTTCTCTCCATGACCACTCAGAATAGGATGCTTGATCTGACACATGGCTGCCTTGGACCAGACACGTCTTCAGCAAGTTCCCACCAGGCTACAACGTGCGAGTGTCTACTCAGCACAGCACAACATGGGTGCTGGCTTCAGCTGTGACCACTCAGGGCCCGGGGCACTGGGCACATCGAAGGCTGACCTGAGTGTTAGACAACTGGTGGGCAGATGACCTTCCTATAAGGTGGCCCTGACGGATCTTGAAGAGTCTGATCTATTCTGAGAATACACCTAGGTCTCAGCACCCAGCTAGTACCTAGAGCACAGGGCCAGGACTCCTACAGTTTAAGTCTGGCCACTATTCAACAGCCAATTCTTCCTTCATTCCTCAAAGCCTGTTTCTTCTCCCAAGGGAAGAGTGTGGACGTACAAAACAGTGTTCTGGCAGATCAAAAAGATCACCCTGTATCGTTAAACGCATCTACTTCTTTCTTTCATTTCCCAGTTGGCGGACTCTCCCCCTCCCCCACCAACACACACACACACACACACACACACACACACACACACACACACACACACAGAGCACAAAGGATAATGAGGTGGTGGTGTGCAGGGGTGCACCTACCAGGATGTTGGCAGCAATGACATAGGGATCATCACAGACAGATTCCACAAAGAAGACCTGGCAGGGAGAGAAGGCAGTGAGCAACGACTCAGTCACGGCCAGGCTGCTCACTAAGAGCATGTGCTCATACCTGCCCCTCCCCGGCCACCACATCCCCTGGGATTTTCTTTCATGAAAGTGGCCTTCAAGGCCTTGTCATTTAAAAATAGCTCTTACCACATCCCCAGGGTCTCATACATACAGGCTAAGGGTCTGAGAAAGGACCTGAAAGAAAACACTCAAGGACTGGGAGTAACGCACCCAGAGGAGAGAATCATATATCCAGTCCTGCCCTCACCCACTGCAGTCACACAGGCCTGCCTGTCCCCCCTAACTGCCCACTCCGCTCACCCCTTACCCTCCCGCTTGGAGTCAGATCCTACCTTGAAGGAATTCTCCTCAGCAAAGTTCAAAATCATGTCCCTCCTCTCTCGAGTGGTATTGGTGGCATCGAACACCTGGGAAGAAAGCCCGCGAGGTTGATGAGCAGGGACCGAGACATGGAATCCCACCGAGGTGGACCCAGGGTGGGGCTGTGCAGCCAAGCTGCTGAAAGGGTGGAGACCAAGGCAGGGAAGAGGCAGGTAAGGCTCACCGCGATCTGCCCACTGTCCTCAGTGAGATACGCCTTAACGTCCTCCAGCGCCACCAGAGCACACTGTCTGCCAGGAGAGCAAGGACGTCAGCAAGGGGCCTGGGGCAAGGCCAGGCTCAGGCACAGCCAGAGACATCAACAGCTGGGTTGCCACAGGAGCCACATCACTTCCTGTTTAGTTTCCCCACTGGTCAAAAATTGTCCCCAACTAGACCCTTCACCTTCCCCACTGAGACCTCACCTTCCTGTATCTCTCCCCTTCCCCGGCCCCAGGTATGTATCTTATCCCCCTGGAGATGTAGCCTCCAAGCATATGTGCAACTTCCTAGCCCGGCTCTTCCACCCACCCCAGCCCAAGGTGACCTGCCCAGCAGATAACTTCCACTTAAAATCCCCACAGCATAGTTACTGCAAGGAAAACCAAGCCCCATCACATCTGGTCCCACGCCAGCCAAGAAAGAGCTGGCCTGGAGGCCAGGCCTAGGACCACTCACCGGCGGATCTTCATGGCCTCCTCGTTGTCATGTCGGAAGAAGTCGTAGGACTTATAGGACTTGACTGCTTGACGCCGATACACCCCCAGGTTAAACACTGCAGGAGACAGCCACAGCATTCGGCAGTGCAACAATACGATGTCCCAAAGGGGACTTCTTGGTCTAATGTCAGAGTGGCCAAGGGGGCAGAAAGCACTGGGGCACGTTGGGAACAACAGCAGACTAAGAACCAAGTTTAAGTTCGAGTTCTGACTTACTAGACTTTGGACAAGCCTTAAATTACCCGAGTTTTTGTTTGGTTGGCTTTTTTAAATCTTATAACAGCTTAATTATTTTTAAACACTTTTACCATGTTACGTATTTTTGAATACTGGGGTCTTAGGTTGACGAATGTCTTCCATTCTAGTGTGCATACAAAGCAGAATGCAGTCCGCTCAGAATTTCATCATCTTTGAAAACTTCTTATTCTGGGCACAGTATGTTACAGGACCTGTGACTTCCTCTCTAAATATTCTGAAGTGCTATTATTTATTTTCCAAATGTCTTCCACATTTGTACTACTGATTGTTTATTGTGAAAGTTTTGATATTCAGATGTTCGAGTGGTTACTAGTCAAAATGTGTGCCTGCACAGCCTCCTGGTTGGTCTACAAAGAAGGCTCATGGGCAACTCTTTCTTTCTTCTTGTTTCTATTCTGCCCACATCTCCATCCTTGCACGAGCTGTTAAGTGGCCTGAGTTTTCATTTCCTCAGCCACTTTGGCTATTCCACAGGGGTACTGCTAGGATTAGAAGAGATGCTGTAGATAAAGGGCTTTGGAAATGCAAAGCCCTATATTCATTTAATTCCTAATACGCTTATCAAAGGCCTTCCCTCAAAACTAGGCCAATCCAGCCAGGCCAAGAGGAACAAGTGTCCGGACAGGGAATAAATCCAGGAAATCAGGAAGCAACCACTACTTGCTGCCAGGAGTACCCCGTAACCCTGATGCCAGGGAGAATAAAGGAGCGGACCACTTCCTTTCCCGGGGAACGAACGGCTGTACCTACCTTTGGTGGGCACCCCAATCCAGTTGAGGTAGCGTGTGAGTTTCTTGGACACGTAGGTTTTGCCCCGGGCTGGTAAACCAATCATAACGATGAGGGTCGGGGAGTTGGTCATGTAGGACGCCCACGCTAGAGAGAAAAGAAATGGAACAGAACTAAAGGACGAGGGGCCGGGTAAGGTTTGTGCACTGGGCTAGGAACCTCATGGTCTGAATCTGGTTTGACCCGCATGAACCTCAGTGAGGCCAGTGTCCAGGAAGGCAAACTGAGGAGATACTGGGTGAACCCTCCTCAAGGAGACTTAAAGAGTCATGTAGACTCCCAGAGAGTAACCAAACCAAGACACATCTCTTCTACTTTTCCAAAGTCTTCACAGAGGTACCCAAGATGGAAAGAGAAAAAAAAAGTGGCAAAGATTAGAAAGACAGTAACCATGAGACAAACAGTAACACAAAAGTGTGTAGCCTTGAAGAAGGGTCTTGTGCCTGGAGACCCCACCAGTGTGGACCTGAGCAGGCTCCTGTAACAGGTCCAACAGAGTTTCTACCCTGAGGATCCCATCTTTTCCTTCAGAGCCACACGCAAGAAGTATTTTCATTAAAAAGAGTCTGGTCTCAATCTGTTTTGACCGTTGCACTCAGACTACGAGTTTCAACCAGAATTCTGAAACCATTTGACTGTGGCAAAGCCTACCTGACACGAGCTGACTAGACCTCAGGGAGCTTCGTGGTAGCTGGCGCATGTGGGCATCATGGCCAGCCTGCCTCAAAGGCCCAAGTAAAAGCAAGTTTAGAAGCAGGAACAGCCGCTGGCCTGCCCTTTCCTTAGGAAACTGACTTCAGGAATGCTCGTTTACAGAGACAGGGCTCACTAGACAGATGGGGTTGACTGGATGCTCAGGACAGGTGACCTCCCTAAGGATACACAATGAGTCATCGGTAGAGCTGGCTCTAGAATCCAGATCTTGTGCTTCCTAGGCAGCTTTTCTCCATAAAAAGGGCCTCTAGTTCCTCATCAGCTTGCTCCCAGGGGCTGGCTCCTCCCTGCCCATCCTGCCCCAGACAAGGGGTGGGACAATGAATGCCCTGCACTGCTGCCAGCCACGTTCCTGAGACCCAAACTGAGCTCATCTGGGAGGGCTCCCACTCTGCTGGACTGCTGTGTGGGAGGCCCTGCATGCCGATGGGATGGGAAAGAACTGCTTTCACCTATGTCTTCCCAGCACTGCCTTCCAGAAGACGCCCCATGAGTAGTCACTGCTTCTCTGCCCTGGCACAAGGTGACCCTGGAAGGCTAAGAAATAGTTCAGCCAAACTGGGGTCCCTGGATGGGAAAGTCATCTTTCATCTTTTGAGAAGGGAATGTGAAATGATCTCAAGGAGGAAGTGAGCAGAGGGATGTGGGTAGAGAACAGACCTCAGAAGGAAGAGAGTTTCCGAGGGGTTTTGGCAAGAAGTACCCAGAAGCCAAAGAGGGGCCCTGGCAGTGACAGAGGGGCGCATGCTCAGACTCGGGACAGAGGGCTTGGGTTTCAGTCCTCTCCCCACTGTGCACGTGGAAAATTCCCAGGCCTGAGCAGGAGCCTCTCCAAGGTAGGTAATGAGCAACAGAAGTGATTTACATCTCTGTCCAAACAGGGAGCACAAAGGCAGGCAAACGCCAGGCTGCAGGCTCAGCTGATGTTACTCCCCAGTCTCTGACCCCTAATATGCAGATCTGCTCTGCCCGGGATCAGCTGCCTCAGGTTTCAGGAGTGAAATCCTCCTGAGTCTTCACTTTCTCCAGCCCAGCACCCCTCTCTTCTCAATCCCCATGGCTTGGCTCATTACCTTCATGTCTAGTCCTGCTCTGTCCACACCTTCCAGCCCATTAGGCACTTCCCCTAGAGGTCCTGTTACCCTCCCTGGAGCTGAAAATGAGCCATCCTTGGGAGATGCTCTGAAGCCAAGCAGGGAACTAGCTGCCCCATGTTTACCAAACTAGACAGAGAGCGCTAAGAACAAAAGAGAACTCGGGGCACGAAGGACGCCTCAGGGTACCCCCCAGCAACACACCTCCCACCTCTGCCCAGAACACATCTGCACCACACCTGCTGCCACCAGGGCTTCTCCTTTTCTTGAGGACAAAACTAAACCATCTTCCTATCTCAAATTGCCACATCAGCAAAACCAGGAACATTCTGTTCTGCCTGTTATAAAACACCGTCACCACCTTAATCTGAACAGTAGGCACTTCACACTGATTAATTTCAGAGACAATGTAACATACCCCTCGACTTACAATGGAAAGCTGTTTCAATCCTGAAACTCTCTCCTACCTTCTTTAAACAAGGTGGAACTCGCTTTCTCAATCTTATTTTCCCTTCATGAACACACTTAGAGGTAATGAGAGTTTGGAAACTTCCCTCCTGCTAGACAGCAAACCTCAAGCCCAGAGAGAAGGGAAGAGCTTGGCCGACAGTTCCCTCAATAGAAAGTCAAGGTCAGGGCTTTGATCAGACTCCTGGTTTCGTGATTGCCCAATCAGTCCCAGTCACCAGCTCTTGTCAGCACCTAAGGAAGGGAGCCATGTGGCCAGCACGACTCTGCTCTCTAATCTAATCCTGAAGGTGGTCTAGAAGACCAGTGGTTCCCGGCTGTCTCCTGACCAAGGTCTTCTTCCACTTTTTGGTCTAAATAGCCCCAACATTTTGAAATGTGCTGCCCTTAAAAGTGTGCTTCAGTGGCAATATCTTCTTTTTATTCCTCAGAAGTCATAAAACTGCTGATTATCCCCTGCTATCTGACTGGTAGTCATAAAACAGCCACATTCTACAGCCAGACACTTCGAATGTTAACGTTTTATGTAACCCGCGCAGCAATAGCTGATAATGCACAATTTCTATCAAGCACTTTGAAATATGAAAACCAGTTAACAATACAGAACTTTTGAGGAATGCTGATCAACAATTCAAACGTGTCTATCTTTTCTCCTATTATTTCTGTAGGAAAACTTGCTAGCACAAACGTGCAAAGATGTATACGCAAGGATGCTCACTACAGCACTGTTTGTGATGGTGGAAAATTGTAAACAACATAAATGTCCATCAGGGAGAGGCTGGCACAGCCATATGACGCAATTCTATGCAGAATGAGGTAAATCTAAATTTACTGATGTGAAAAAAAATGTCCACAATATAGTATGTTAAAAAAAAAAAAAAAGGAAATGGCAGCAGAACAAAATATATACAGTGTGAACCTATTTTCATTAACAGGACACACCAGAATAATATTTGGAAGGAATCAAACTTAACAGGGACAAGAAAAATTGTAAGAGCTTTCTTGCTTTTTCCTTTCTTTCTGTATTGTCTGAATTTTTCATGAACCTGTATTGCTTTTGTAATTAGAGAAAGATTCATACGGAAACTTGTCTGTTCCAGACCTATTCAAAATATCAAAGAATGAAAGAAACAAAGGAAGAAAAGCATGTAGACCTCTGCCCCACTCCCAATTCCTGAAACCGGTCATCTGAGCACCTTAAAGGCACCTCAGCCAGTACCACCCCCCTTCTTCCCATCCCTGGAGCAGCTGAAATTCCGGTAATGCTCCTTTGGAAGTTTTGGCTCCCTCAAGACATTCTTCAGCTGTCCAGCTCAGGCACTTCTCAGCCTTGAAGTCAGCCAACAACAGGTGTTAATTAGCAGCAATAGGATAACGAGTGAGCTATTAATAAAGCAACTGCTGGGTGTGAACACTACGCAGCCAGGAGAGCCTGTTTCAAGATACAGGCAGTAACAGAGACAAAGGAAATAAACTAAAACCTACTCTCATAACGCTGTTTCCCCTGTGACTATGGCCACCAGTCTCACAGTCCAACCATGAGGGGAGGAGAGAGTGGGGTAAATGAATGACAGCAGCTTCAGGACCACCCAGTGCCTCCAGGGAGTAGGGGAGAGGGTGGAACTTGGGAAGGAGAGATCAGAGCCTGTAGGAGGAATTAAGAGCCTAGAGGAAGCCAAGAGTCCTAGGATTACTGCTTCCTCAGTTAATCAAAAACCCTCATAGCAGAAAAACTTCAGAAGAGTTAGGAAGGCAGGTAGGAGATTCCCATGGAGGAGAAAGCTGAACTCAAAGGACTGACACTGGGCATTGCGCAGAGTCAGAGAGCCCCACAGTGATCAACCCCCTCACACCACCACCACCAGCTCTCTGTTCTCTTTTTGGCTCAAGTGTCCTAGTAATACGAGGGCACATCTCTTTAAGATGTGCATCCCATATCACCAAATCTGGGTGACAATGCTGCCAAACAAGAGGAGAAAACATTCTTTACTAAAAACACCATCTTTCATAGGGCTCTTTTAAATAGTGAGCTCCCAGATAAGCATTTAGAGTATAACTCAACGTATATATACTGTTTCAGGAATAAACACAACATGCAAACAGAGTCACCAATGAAACGTGACACATCAACACTCTTCCCAGTGCTGCCCTACAGATTTACTCACTCAATTCTCACATCACTCCAGGGGTGGGGCGGGGGTGGAGGTACTACTAGTATTCCCATTTTATGAACAAGTAAACTGAGGCGTGGAGAGGATAAGCAACTTGTTTAAAAGCATGTGGCTAGGAAGTAGTAAAACCAAGATTCAAGCCCAGGCAGTCTGACTCCGGAGGCTGCACTCAATCGTCGGGCTATACTAGTTACCTTCCCCCGGGGTATTTGTGCTCAGTACCTGGCTTCCTGCCCTGGCAGAGAAAGAAGACCCTGATCATAAAGGTGCACCAACCCCAGTCCCCAGTATCACATCCAAACAAGCTGCCTTTGTTGCAGCCCAAACCCCAGCGAGCCTCATCAGTGCTAGGTGAAAAGAGACGATCATCGTTAATCATGAGACTGACAAGGGCATGACATCAAGGTTGAGACTCTAGGGTAAACTTTGAACATGAGATGATTCCAGGTCTCATGCTAGTTGGCTGTTTCCACCTGCTGATATATATAACCACTGAAGTGAGAAGAACTGACTGACAAGGTTCCAAAGGAACCTGGAAGCAGGGGAAAGAGTTAGCTTGCCTTGAGGTTCCCCCAAACATCTGAGGACCAGTTGCCCAGGACCTTTTGGACCAGGCTATGCAGTCTTGCAGTCCATAGGATGCTTAGGCATGCAGATGCATGGGGACAGGAAAGGGCACTTCATCTCTCTGCAAACCCACCTGCTGCCTCTGTCTAAAAGATTGTCATGGAAATGTTCCCATGAAACCTGTGCCCAGAGAAATGAACCTCCAGGGAAAATAGTTTGCAAAGTGTAAAGGCTAAACCCATGAGCAGCATCCTCAAAAAACTTAACCCAAGAGATAAAGGGAAACTGTTAACAGTATCAGTCCTGAGTAATTTCTGCACCCTACCACTCTGCCTTTCCCACTGCATGTACAATAATGCTTCCTCTAACTTTCAACATCAATCCAGTGTGCAGATACCCCCAGGAGAGAGAGAGATTTGGTTAAAGAAAGCAGTAAGAAAATGCTGGGCTACACCATCTAGCCCCAAGGACAGACATTTCACTGAATCTACATGTTTCAGACAGGAAATTCTCCTGGTAGACTTTGTTTTAAATTCCCTTGTCAAAGAATTACTTCTCACTCCCACCAAGCTGCAAAGTCAAGTATTACAATTATATTCCTGAGATAAAATCCCAGCAGAGAGCAGCCCCTCCTCTTTCTCAGAACTCACAACATTTCTTCTCAGACATTCGGAGATTTGACTTGGTTTCATAGCTGTTGTTGTTCTGTTCTGAGGATAATGCAGAATTCCCAGACATGGCAGCTCTTGTTCAGGGGATGTCTGAAAAAGACAAAAGGGGTGTAAGGAAGGGAAGGAAGGAGACATCCCTCAAAACCCTAAAAAGAGGATCGGCAAGGTATAAGTGAAAGAACCCTAGGCCAAGAGTCAAGTCCAGACCTCTTTCTCCCAGCTAACAGCTACATGCCCTAGGATAAAGTTATGAGTGTCCCTGGCCCTCTGTTTCCCCATCTATAAAGACCTACACCAGAACCTTGCATGTATAATGCTGACATAGGAGTTTACATTCGCATAAATCATCTCCTTCAGTCCTTCCAATAATCCTGTAATAAAACACATTTGGCTACCATTATTACTTCTCCCCATTTCACAGACTGAAAAACTGAGGTTAATCAAATTAAGTTAGTTCCTGACCTCAGATTCCAATTTAAGAATCTGGGGAGAGTGGTGGCAGCAATTAGAGGTAGAGTGGCCTGCGAACAGATCAAGTCCATTATCATCAAGCAACTGCAGTCCAATGGTAGGATTCAGTCCTGACAAAAATGAGAAGTGGGAAAATCTCAAACATGTCTCCTGAAGGAAAAACTGTAACTGAACCGGGAGACAGCCCTATCACGTCATTATTTCTCCACTGGTGCTCTCATTCTCAAGCCCTTGTCCGCACCTTCTCCCCATCTATGCCCTAGGAAGCAGTCTATGGAAGAAACACTGGGGAGGAAAGAGGCGGTAAATAGCTTCCCCAAGGTCACCTGCAGAGTAAGGGATAAGTCCTGACCTGAACTGGGGCAGGAGAGCCCAGAGTCCACTCAGCAAATCCTGACAAGGGACTCGTGAGGAAGGAAGGTCCTACTGTTTCAAGGACCTTGCACGGTTCTTCCACAGACCACACAAATCCTCTAACCGAGACTTCAGCTGCGGCTCCGGGTCTCTAAACGTCCGCACTCTGGGCGATGCCCGGGGGCCCGCACTTCCCCTAAACAACGAGGCTTCATCATCCCCCACCTCATTAGGGTGCACGCAGCCTCCCTCCTCTCTCCCGCCTAGATCCTACAAGGCGCTGTACAGCTGTCGCTCGCCCCAGGATCCCTCCTAAGAGCCCTCCCGGCTGTGGCCCCAGCACCTACTCGATAAAGCGGCAGACGGGAGGCAACCGACTGCGGCCGGGGTCCAGCACACCAGTCCCCGGAGAATCACGTGCCCCTGCCTGGCTCCGCCCACTCCCGCGCTTGTCCTCACCTGGGGAGAATCGTCCACCAATCGAGCGCCCGCGGGCTCCAGGGGGCGGGGCTGAAATCGGAATCGCTGACGCTAGCGCCTAAAGGAGGATGGAGCTGTGGAGGTTGGTTGCGTCGTTGCTTGGCAACTAAAGGGCTGGGGGCGGGGTTTATAGAAAGCGTCACTTTCTCATACTCTCGCGAGAGAGAACTAGTAGCCGTCTTGAGAGGGTGTGACTTTTTGGTAACTGGAAAAAAACGTTGCGGAGATTAACGCTTTCCTCCCTGAATTCCAGCGGGACGTCGTTAGAGCCATAAATTGGAACGTTAAGCGTTAGAAGGTGCTTTGCTAGAGTAAACTATAACAGTACTTAAGCTGGTTACATCTTAGGGTGTTTGCATATTCTTCCCTTAGGTTAGGCACTGTAAACTAAGAAAAACAACTGCTCTCACCACTGAACCAGGAGCTTCCCTAGACCCACGCACATACTGCAGTGGACTTACCACCTTACTTATTCTCCCTCCTACCACCCGCGCTGTCCCGTCTGTTCTGGTCATCTTGAAGAACCAAAGAGGAAAACTGGGCCGGGAGAAAACTGGGTCATGAAAGGTGTGAAAAGACGCAGTTTCCATAGAACTTATTCAGAGGTAGAGGCTTTTACAGTGTAGACGAGTTTGGACGTTTCAAATGAACTGTTCACAGTTGCCCCCAGGCCCGTTTGATGCTTGATTCTGTTGAGGAACCTCCTCTACGCAGGGTAGGCCTTGCTGCTCTAGATACAGGATAGAAAAAGAACAATGAGTATGGATTTCTTGGAAGAAAGAGAAATTTAGAGATATTTTTACTCCTCTTTCACCAGGGGATTAAATTCATCCTTTATAACAACGCAAATAGTATTTCCTCTTTGAAGCTTTTTACAACTCCCAGTATGTTATGGTTGCCCTCTCTGTGCCTGTACAACTGCTTTATCCATTCAGCAAGTATTTACTGAGAATTTATTCGCGAAGCACAGTCCTTCATTCTAGGGATACAGGGCTGAAATCAGTCACATAATCCAGCATTATTACGTTGCTGTGAACTTCAATGGTTATGTGTCCTTTCCACCCCACCCTCTCTCTCGATTACGTAAGTACTTTGCCATACTAAAGGCAGGAATGTAGTCGTCTTGGTATTTGTATACCTAGAGCCTGAACTGGAATCTGGATGACATACGTTAGTCCTCTTCATTCCTCTTCAGTATACTGCCACCACCTCCTGAATGTAGCAGTTGCCCTTGGCCCAGATGCTGACATCATACTGCGCTTTCTGATGTGGCAAATGGAAGTTTTCAAGTTACAGTCTTACGGAGGTGGAAAGGCCAGTCGCCCGGCCCCCTTAACCTCAATGACTCAATGTTTGCTGCAGCGGTGAGTCTAGTCACGAGTATCTGCTTGTTTCTGACAGGTCCTTTGACTCACTGACCATTCTTGGCATTCGTTTGCGTTCCGAACTATGATTCTGTTTCTCCCGGTGTAATTTAGAAGCTTCAATTTAATAATTTCCGACCTAAATGCAAGGTTACATTCCAATGTACTCGATTCAGCAACTCCTTCCCCCGCCTTCTTCCCTTGAGCATATATGCTGCCGACGCAGAGGGCACCTCACTCGCTCTACAGGTAGCAAGACCAGTCGCACTACAGGAATACGAGTAAATCTTCATCCTTTGCCTCCGGAAGCCGAGCGGCTGGGAATTGGTTGTCACTTTAAGACCGTGTTAAGATAGAAACTGCACCAGACTATCGCGAGAACTGTGACAACCAGTGACTTCTCGCGATGTTTGGCCCGGCAAAGGGTGGCCATTTTGGAGTCCGTCCGGCGGCTGGTATCCCCGGCGGCGTATGCCAGCCTGCTGCCGGGACCAAAACTGGCTCCGCGGGTGTCTGGCCTGTGGGCGGCTGGACCGACACGATGTGGCGGCTCCGCTGCAAGGCCAAGGATGGCACCCATGTCTTGCAGGGGTTGTCCAGCCGGACCCGGGTGCGGGAACTCCAGGGCCAAATTGCCGCCATCACCGGGATTGCTCCCGGCTGTCAGCGAATCCTCGTCGGATACCCGCCTGAGTGCCTGGATCTCAACAACGAGGATACAGTTCTGGGGGATTTGCCCATCCAGTCAGGTAAGGGAGCCGAGGCTGGGGCCAGGCAGAGTCCTGGGAGGACGCAGAAGGGCGTGGGGAAGAACAGAGATAGTCGGCGCAAGGTGGCTGTGGGTCGGCTGGGGGCTTTGAGGACAAGGCAGGATAGGTTACAAAACAGAGAACTCTGACGGAGGCCGGGGCGAGTGTCTAGCAACTATTACTTGACTTTATCTACGGTTAGAAGAGACCGGGAGGGCCCAAGTTGTGTGAGAAGCCGAAGGCTTGGGGTCTCCTTTCCTCGGTCCGCTTTTTGGTCTGTTTGGAAAACATCTCATTCATTTTGTTTTCCCTCTGCGTCCACAAAACTATTTTAAAGGAGGGAGGGTCGCTTGTTTTTTCTGTCCTGATGGCTCTTTTCTCCTGTATCAGTGAAAAGAAAACAGCAGTTCTGAAGGATATAGGATACTTTTTTTTTTTTTTTTTTTGCTTTCCTGGTTCATTTTTGCGATCACCCCCATTTATATTTTGACAGATGTTCTTGTTTTAGAGTTTGCTTTAACACACCCACTAAGGCCCTTTGAAGTTCTAAACAACCGCAGTTATTTCTGTCCAGTATTAAAACTTGAACAGCAATACTGGTAATTAAAAGCTTTCTACTGTTGCATCATGGATCTTGTAGACACTAAATAGGGTAGATATGTTAAGTTTCCGAAGGACGAGAACCCCCTAGTGGCCTAGTCTATGATAAACACCTTTTGGAAGATGTGTGCTTTTAAACTGCAGAGAGCAAGCATAAGAAAATTTTGTTCTTGAAATGTATCTTTTTAAGTGTATAACCCAGGCCCTTTTACTGAATTAGGTGCAACCCGAAGCATTTTTCTCTTTGTTCTGTTTCCATCTTTATGAAAATTCAGATGAAAAGCTGTATTTTCCCTAGTAACTCCAGCTTATACTTTAACTCCTTTGGTTTGTATTTTACAGACTTGGTTAGTGAACACTCAGTTTCAACTATAATTTTTCTGCAGTTCTGGATTTGTTTTATTTTTGACAGGCGACATGCTGATCGTTGAAGAAGACCAAACCAGGCCCAAAACGTCACCTACATTTACAAAACTTGGTGCTCCTAGCTACGTCAGGGAAACTTTGCCTGTGCTTACCAGAACGGCGGTCCCAGCAGACAACTCTTGCCTTTTTACCAGTGTGTACTATGTTGTTGAAGGAGGAGTTTTGAATCCAGCTTGTGCCCCTGAGATGAGACGCCTCATAGCACAGATTGTAGCAAGTGATCCAGTCTTGTACAGCGAGGCGATACTGGGAAAAACAAATCAAGAGTACTGTGACTGGATCAAAAGGGATGATACTTGGGGTGGAGCTATTGAGATATCAATTTTGTCTAAATTTTATCAATGCGAAATATGTGTGGTAGATACACAGACAGTAAGAATTGATCGTTTTGGGGAAGATGCAGGATATACCAAAAGGGTCCTGCTTATTTATGATGGAATCCACTATGATCCCCTTCAGCGTGTCTTCCCTGACCCAAACACCCCTCCTCTGACCATTTTCTCCTCTAATGATGATATTGTTCTTGTACAAGCACTGGAATTAGCAGATGAAGCTAGAAGCAGGAGACAGTTTACTGATGTCAACCGCTTCACCCTGAGATGCATGGTATGTCAGAGAGGATTAATTGGACAAGCAGAAGCAAGGGACCATGCCAAGGAGACAGGCCATACCAACTTTGGAGAAGTGTGATCCATGCATGATGAGGATTGAAGCCTACTACCTCACAGATCCAGAAGGCTCTGGGTTTTCCAATAAGCTATTTGTAACCCTAAAGAACAAAAGAACACGATGCTTGAACCATCCTTTTAACCTAAAACCACTAAGAAACTGAATTCCTTGTTAAGATTAAAATTAGTGTGCAAGTTTACAGATGTGTGTCTACAGTGGTGATACATGCCCTCTTTTTGCTGGGGTGACAGAATAGGTGGTCCTTGCTACCTACCTACTGACGCGAACCTGAAGATTGAGTTGTAGTATTATAAACTAGCACCCGGCAGCATTCACTTGGAGAAGAAGGCAGCTTCATATTTTGGGTAATGCAGAAGGCCTTGGGTGAGGCCACTGGACGTAAACCACGGTGTCTCCAGTAATTGAGTCCTTTTAAAAACTCTGAGTTAATAGTCTTTAAATTATGAATGGATTCCTCAAATGAAGATACTCAGAATTGTCAAAGCTGGTTTCATACTGCAGTTTGGTAGACTTTGTGAACGTGTACTTCACCAGCTACAAGTACAGAACAAGCAGTTTTCACAGGGGTGAGTCTAGCCCTTGAGAATGTTACCTAAAAGCAGGAGCTGGCAGCGCCCACATTAGGGCTTCTAGTGTATAAAAGTAGAATGTAAGAGGGAAAAGGTGCCTGAGCAGCTTACTGAAGCTTTAAAAGACCGTTGGCCTCTTGTTTTAATGCAGCTCATGTATTCATCTTTGTCACATTGCATAAAACTTTAAAATTAAGCAGGATATGTTTTTTTCGTTGAAGTTCTTCAAAATTTTAGTGCTCGATTTTTGCCTTTTTACCTGAAGATTCATCTGGAGGTATTTAATTTCCTCAAATTTGTTAAGAGCACTTCCTCCAACTCCCCAGAATTTTCATGTCAAGTGATAACACTATGCTTTGGTTTGGTTTTTGTGAGCTCCTTTGCTTCCCTAAACAGTGTGTGTTTTCATGCGAGCCTTATCCCACACTAATGCTCTTTTAAAAAATTTCATGTTTCTGCAAACTAGCACTTTGCTTATCCACAATCTTTTACTTTGACTTTTGCAGAGTTTTAAAGTAATGGGGATAATAATACTGAATGAATTTGTTTCACTTCCAAAAGATGACAATTTTTAAATCTTGCCTTATTCCGCTTTCTCAGAATTCTGCTTCTTCCTAATACTAGATTCATAGCCATTTGCTTGGTGGGCTAATCCACAAGGCACACCCTCTAAAACTTAGCTTCACTCTGAGATCTTCCAGATAAAAGTTTTCTACCTCTTTTCTTAATTCTTCTGAAGATCAGGGATGCTAAATTATAATGTGTTATGTATCATTTCACATAATGTGAAAAGGCTTAATGTTGTGAAGTTTTGTTATCTTGGTCTCATTTTTTAATTAAGTGTCCTCACTTAGAAAACCAGTGGTGTACTTTAAAGCTCTTACGTCTCTCTTAGCGTACCTTCTTGGCAGGTGTTTTAAAGTTGAAATTCGCTTCTAGCGCTTTCACTTGGTGGAGGCGGCCATGTAAAACTAAGGAACGTGGAACAATTTAGGGGGAAGTATCTTTAAGGAGCAATTCACGAATTATGCTTGAAATCATTAGATAACATTTCCTGAGTACCTTTTGTATGGACAGCTCTTTGCGTTAAGGTGTTATGGTCAGTATAACTCAAAAGTGTTTAATTTTCTATTTTACTGAGCCTTAAAAATAGCATTTGTGAGCTTGTGATACTTAATGTTTGGCAATCATAATATGTACAGAGGAATATGATTGAAAATCTCGTTGTAGCTGTCATCTGGTCTAAAGGATTTTGTATCTCTTATTTCCCCCAGAAAATATTAAATTTAAAGCTGTAAGTTAAGAGTATACCACTGGGTAACACTCATCAATTTGAGCTTTATGCATCATTATTCATAAACCTTGCCTTCCTTTTTTAAGTATTTCAGGGGCCAAACTTGATATTTGCTTACTGGAATTTTAGTGATGTCTATTCATGCAACAAATATTTATTGAGTAATTTATAATGTACCAGGCATATATTGATGTGTTTCCCAACATAAATTTCTGTCACTTTAAAATTGAGAATACTCTATCTACATTTGATTTTAATTTAACAAATGGAAGGAAGTACAATCTGATATTTTATAAAATTAAAACTGTCATTTTAAGTGTTTTTGTTTGCATATTTAAGCTTATGCTGTGATAACAAGTGTCAGACATTTATTCAGGGGATCTTGTTTTATTTCTAATTTACCTATTAACTGGGTTGTGCATTCCTCAGTTAATCACTGATAGATCACTCTCAATAATGACTTTTTAACTTAATCATCTGCTGAAATTCAGCACTAGGATTTTAATGTTTTGATCATGGGAAATTCAAGATGAAGCACTATTTGCAGACCATTTGATTTAATTATTGGGGATTAAAAACCTAAACTTGTACTTACTGTGAACTCAAGCTTCTAAGCCTCAGAAGAACTTAAAGATTTTTTTAATTGCACTTATTATACTCTGGAAATTAATTCATTAGTGTGTGTAAATTCTAATCTTGAGAATTTTGAAAACCTTGCAGCAGGATTAAAATGAATTTTTTCTTAAATTTGCACTTGAGCAGAGTGAAACCCTTCTTCCTATTCATTCAGTTTTTGACTGCCATACAAGAGTTTGTTTTCTTTTTTTAATTAAAATAAGGATTGTTTACATTAGTAGCAGAATGACTGAAGATTGTGCTTTCCGATCCCCTACACTTCCCTTCCCTTACTCTTCTTTCCCTACAAATCCTTTGGATTTGTAGATTAGATACAGGGCTATCAAGATACACTTCTGGATAGAGTGATTTCAGAAGTTCAAATGTATCTCTCTGGGAATTTTGTGATATGATAGCCCTGTGAAGACATCAGTGTGGTACATCTTCTGTGAATGGTTCATGGTTGATTTCTTAATTGATTCCCATGGATGGATAATGAGCACAGTCACGTGGTATCTTGGAAAGTTTGGGGGCTGGTCAGCTTGACCCTGTTGACAAATCTAATATAGTCACGCCACTTAATTATTCCATGAAGTTCAATTCCCAGCAAAGTCATAATCAGGAATGAATTAACGCTATATTACTTACCTATACATGCCTCTAAATACCCAGACCTAACTTGCATATCTAGCTTATTCTTTCCATCTTGTGTAGGCATTAAAACATGAATGTTGCAAGTTATCCTAACTGAACAGTTTTCTATGTCCTTTTTGAAAAAGTTGAATGGGGAGTATACAGAATTAGCAGAGTGATGTTTTTTTTCTTTATGAATCAGGTGGCCTTCCTAAATTTTCATATATTAAGATTTTTATGTTCTTTCGTGTGTTGAGAACATGCGTTTGTTATTGTTTGCAGCACTTTAAAAATATGAAATAAAAGTTTACATGTCAGCCCTCTCCAGGGATCTTATCCAAGATATTAAAATGTAACTCTTGAGTTGCTAACAGTCAGCTCTTCTAAATCAACAGTTACCATCAGTGTATAGTGTATCCAGTGATACAATATGCTGGTGTTTGGTAACAGTAGAACTCGATTTCAGTAACTTAGAAGCACGCTTTGTCCCTAGCTTTCAAAATGTTACTTATTTCTGTAATGTGATTGTTTATTATTCATTGTACAGTGCGGTATTCAGATTTGTCCTTGTAGCACAAAGATGACCACTACAATTTTGAAAAGATTAGATCCTTAAAACTCTTCATTGTTTCTAAGCAAACTTATTTTAATGGAGCTGATTTTTGAGTCAGAGGTTTTAAAAGTATCACGTATACGCAACATCATTTTTAAGTGTAAAGTGAAACACTTGATTTGAATAAGCTAGTTTATTAACTAAAGATGTTTTCTTCTAAGAGTTGAGATATTTCAGCCAACTTAAAAATATTATTAAGACTTCCCTGACTGAAAGGGTGTTTTTTTTTTTCCATCTTCTCCAAAACTTAGCTGACATTTTGTTTACAGTGCTATGAATATTTGACTTTAAAGAAATTATTACATTGACACAGAATTGTGGGGTGCTGATTTGGGTCTTGGTTGATAGAGTTTAGAGATTGATAACCCTCCTGTTTTAGAGTAAAGGGAGATAGGGGCCAGAAAATGAGGTACCACGTAAACAAAAGAGATCCTCAAATGAGTGCATTCCTAATCCTGAATTAGGCTTTTCAGAAAATTTTTTAAGCAATGCCTTTGTGTCACCTTAACCCCCCTCGCCCATTTCTTGGCATAGAATGTAGCAAGGCCACAACTGAAAAGCTTGTCAGTAAAATATAAAACCACAAATATAAGCATTTTGCTATGATGCCTTTTTATACTTGTTTTTAAAATTACAAACCTACATCTAGGAGTTTAGGGATAGTGAAGATATGATTTAGTTAAGCTATAAGTAAATAAATTAACTTAAGAAAGGTTTACAATTTCTACTAAGATTACATGAGTCTGACTTCGTAACTAGTATAGGATACGTGGTTAGCTGTAGCCTATAATTTGCTTAAAAGGACCAGGGCACCTGCTTCTTGTCAGTTTCCCAGTTCACCTTGGTGCCATCATGACATAAGCTGTTTACAGGAAATATAATTTCCTTAGCGAAGAGTAATTTTTTTTCCTTTAAAAGGGTGTTGAATTAAGCTTAAAATATAGCTTGTCAAAAGGAATAGGGGGTAACAATAGTCCTATATTTCCTGTGTTAATGCAATAGAGGTTGAAATTCCTGGAGCAAAAAGAAACCCACCAAACCATCAAATTTAGAGCTTTAAAATATGACTTGAAAAGTAGTAAGGAAGGACAAAACAGAACCAAGTTCTGTTTCTCTTGGCGTAAGAATCTATTTTTTCCTTAATGAAAATGGACAGTGCTTTCTTGTTTTAAAAATATTCCTTTGTTTATTTGCGATCATTTTTTCAAAGTTAGTGCATTGCTGCTACCTGAGAGATGTCTAATTTCATTTTGTACAACTCATGTGATTTTGCCTTTGTCATTAAGATGCATTGATTTTATTTATGAGGTGTATAATTTTAAATACCTAAATGCTATTGTATGAAGTGACTTGTTTTGAAGGAATAAATGAAGTGAAAATATTGTTGTCTGAGCATATTTGGGGAAGGGCAGAGGGCCAGTGAACAGCTGCTACACTTCAAGTTACATATTTATTATCAAAAGCTGATAGACAACCACTTTGACTTGTGTGCCAATTTCTGCCAAGTCTCACGCTGTAGGTGGAAACTTAGTGACTTAGAAAGAAGAAACATTTTAGTTTCTCATGTCAAACACCAGAGGGTATCTGAAATTTCCCTTCTTTGACTCTTAATTTTCTGGTATGCAATCAGCTCCTGAAAGTTGTAATTCAGCGTCTGTTGCTGACAAATTGTCAAAGTGGAAAGGCTGCAAGTTCCCTTTCATTTATAATAGGCTGAGATCTCTGTGAACTTAGATCTGTTTGGAAGCTGCAACATCTCTCTGGGAGAATTTACTTGATAATTAATTGTTGACAATGTCAGCATTTAAACATTTGTTTGAAATGACACTGGGATTGTTGGAATTGGCCAGGTTTCTGCTAACTAAATTGAACTACTTTTATTTCCTTCTCATTGAAAGCTTTAAAAGTATGGAAATGGAACCATAATGCAATCTAATCAATTTGTGCACCAGGACAAAATATGTGTTTGGGAATTGGCATAAATCCACTCAAGCCAAACCTCATATGAAAAGGTTTGTAAGGAGTCTCATGTGGTTGTAGCTTGTTCAACAATTAACTGCACCCATAAAGCAATGCTTCGCAAACTGTTCATCACATTACCTGGCCACTTTTAGAAATGCAGATCGAGACAGAAATCAGAAATAAATGAGGCCAAAAATCTGTTACAACAAGCCCTCAAGGCAATGCTGATGCATGGTGGAAGTCAGAACCACAACTATGACCACAGTTACTTAAACGCATCAGTATCAACTTCCAGAGACCTCTGATGGCTTCTGTCAGCCCTACAGCCTTAGCCTCATGCAGTCTATCTTAACCCACTACTTAAGATAGTTATTAAAATTTACAGATAGTATAAATCCAGAGAGGGCTGATAGTACAATAAATGACAATTCAAAAACCTCAACAGGCTGAAAAACCCTAAAATCAAATACTCATAAATGTGAAGTCCTGCCCTCAAGTTCTAAACCCACTGTGTGAGTCCAGCAAGAATAAAACCTGGTTTCATAGTTGAGTTGACAAAGAAATAGCAATAGTACTTAACTATAATTCTGATCCCAACAGGGTGATGTGACTGGGGCTGAAGAAATAGTTGCATTTTAATTGTTAAATGAGCTTTAAAAAGAAGCAGCAGCAGCAGCAATAGTGTTAATGCATCCTGCTTTAATCACATTGCATAGGAAATATGGATGAGGATTTTGCCTGTAAAACGATGGGAAAACGAAGGTTTGATAGCTGTCATGTTCAGCTGAAGGAACTGTAGAAAGTACCCAGAGAAAAGGGATAACAGATTGATGGTGATGGCCAACTTCACATTTGGAAAAGTGTTATTTGAAAGATGAATTAGATTTATTCTCTGAGGCTCTATAGGAAGGAACTCTGACCAATAAGGGGTGAATATTACAAAGTAAAATTTACCTTAAAAACCTAACATAAATAGAAAAGAGGGTGCTTTTGAGTATTGCAGTGTAACTTCTGCCTTATGAAAAATAGAGCTACAAGTTATTATGCCCCTGACATCTTGAAAATTTTGTTTCAAATGCTAGTTGTGAAATGAATAATTAGAAAAAGAACTTCTTCCCCAGGAAAAAAAAAAAAAGTGAGTTTTTTAATTTTTCTTTTTCTCTTCCATCCATTAGTGTTTGGAAAGAAGTGGCTTGCACTCTTATTTAGTAATATGGTGGAGGCTGCAAAGTAGGGCTTCTATATTTGGGAGTAGTATATACTATGCTTATTTTATTGTATTTCTAAAACTAAAATGAGAGGTTCAAGAATAGAAAAGCCAGCATCTCAAATACTTCCTGTACTTTAAAAGTTTGTTCTGACTTGTCTTTGTCTCTATTGTGTTCATAGCTTTTGAGGGCATTTATCAGATAAAATTAAGTGCCAGGGTATCATGAACATATTTTCCCAAACTCATAAAAACTTTAGTAAGTTCTACATGTGTGATTTAAAAAATAATCAAGAATTCATGAGGAAACAGCTCTGAGAATAAATAGTCCTTTCTCTTTGCTTTAGTACCTGCCTCCCTCTTAACTGTTTCACTGCCTGTCATAAAATTCTTTCCTTACACCAAAAAGAGTTTTCTGAACTTACTATTTCTGTGTATTCAGTTGAAGGCCTTTATTAGTTAAGCTATTAGAGTAGGTGCCACAGTGACTTGGCCTTGCTCTAAAACCCTAATGATGGCCCTCTTAAATAATTGCAGTAGGCTGAAAGCTGTTAACTTGAAGTTGAAGCTTACTCAAGTCAAGTTCAAAATCAATGCTGAGTTTAAATACAAAATATAGAAAAAATTATTCCTGATAAGATCTTAAGTAGCTAATAAAGTAGAATATATAGACATAACTATAACTTAGTAAGTCCGACACAGCTCGTCCCCTCCCCAGTGTCGAGAGGGTTCGTGCTCACTCCTGGGGTGCAGCTCCTTGAGATCCCAACCCACAGTGAGTGTGGTTCACTAGCTCCCAACCATTAGGGATCCTGGACTCCAGTCTCTGATCCCTTGCTTCTGTGGAGCTACCAGAAGCATCCCGTAGCATCTCAGGCAACCATTCTGGAAGAGAGTAATGTCTCCAGAGGAAAAGTGGCCCCAAATGTTGTTTACATCACACCCGACCTCTATCCTCATCCTGATACAGGCCTGGCAATTCTTCAAATTCTTCACCACATTTTCGGCTCCCCACTACTTCTGCAAGGAGGGTTTATCTGAATTACCTAGTCCAGCATTACTGGAAATGGGGGTCCTCAGCAACACCTTTTTTATGATAATCAAGAAACAACTACCAAAAAATTGTTTTTTAAAAAAAAGATATAATCTTGGAAGTGGAAATATGAAGCAAATGATTTAATAACAATTTTATCATCAGCAATGGAGAAGGGGGAATAGTAAGAATTTGTTAGTATTTATTTAAAACTGTCCAGAAGTAAGAAGTACTTTATCAAGTAAGCATGAATGTCTAGCACAGTTCACTTCTATCCTGTTGGATATTTATATTGAATTAAATAGAAACTATGTCCTTTATCATTGAATGAGAATCATTTTTTAGAGTTTATTATGTGAGGTATTTCACAAAATTATCCATCCTAATTGTGTACAGAACTTTACAACTATAGAATTCCAAACTTCCATGATTTAACTACTTTGCATTGGGATTGATAATTAATTCTCTTATTAATTTTATTGGATTAAATTACTTCTCCCAGAGCTTGAATATTATGGAGTAAACCAACCTTTTTTTAAACCTACAAAACTAAGGAACAGACTTCGAATTATGTTGACTTTCTGCCAAAGTGACTCTTCCCATTAGACCCATCCTTTCACATCAAGCCTTATTTTTTTCACTCTTAATCTATAACAATGAAGACTGAGAAAATTATCTTGAATTTGGCTAGAACAGCTTAAGTCAGTTTATCTCAGATAAATTGTTAAGCAGTTTTTAAAAATTCTTGTACGATATGATATCAAATACCTCAGAATTACAAGGATAGTCATTCATTCAATACGCATTTGTGATTGTTAACGTTATTCTAGAAACTACCATGGATGCTGAGAATACATGGGATGGGTGAGGGGAAACAATGCTATAAAGGAACAGAAATAGAGATGCTATGAAGAGAATACTAGGGTTTGGAGAATCTTATCAAAAGTGATTAATCTGGGAAAGCCTTTTTGAGAAAGTGACATTTAAGCTGAAACCTGAAGCATTAATAGGAGTTAGTCCTAACTGATGAGTAAGAAGAACATTCCAAGTATAGGGTGTAACATTTGCAAACACTATGTTGCAGGAGGAAATGAAATATTTTCCAGGCGTTAGTGTGGAAATAGTGTGGTAAACAGGGAAAGAGGAACATGAAATGAAGTTTTTGAAGCAAGTATTCAGATTTACAACATCCATAAGCTATATTAAGCACTTACCCTAATTCATATGTACCACATTTTATTGGCTTTTTTATTTTGTATTTGTGTCCCCAAGTAGTTTGTCCATGAGGGCAGGGACTGGTTCTTTCTTATTACCATTGTATTCTCAGCACCTAATAAAGAATTGGACACATAGTAGGCATTCAATATTTATTTGAATGAATGAACATATAAATGAATGATGTTAATGTGTAATTTAGGAATATCCTAAGAGCATTGGGAGGACATTAAAGCATTTTAAAGAAGACATCAAATTTATGTTTCTCCACGTCATTTCAACTGCCCTGTAGGGAATGGATTAAGGGGTCAAGAATGGAAATGGAGGACCAGTTAGGAGGAGGCTACTGCCTCATATATATATGACATATATAAATGATGATGTAATAATTATGATAGCATCTTTGAGTGCTTACACTGTACATAGCATTTTCATTATGTCATGTAACCCTCACAATAACTCTATGGGATATATATTATTATTATCTTATGTATTTTGTAGATATGGTTACTTGGGATTAGAGAGATTTGATAACTTCTTTAAGGATGAAAAGCTAATAAATGGATGATAGCTTGGACTAGATAAACATTAACAGAAGAGGATAGTTTTAAGATATACTTTGGAGATAGGCTCTCCAGGACTTGGTGACATGAGGAGTAAGAGAGAGGGAAGCATCTAGAATATTTCTCAGGGTTTTTACTCAAGCCCCTGGTGAATGAAAGTGACATTTACTGACCCATGGACAAGGGAGAGGGAGAATATTTGGAAAGAATACAGAAAACAAGACTTTAGACATGTTAGGTTTAAGATGTTTCTGAATCATCTGAAAAGATATCATATAGACAACTATAGACTGGAAGTTCAAAAAATATGTCTAAATATTAAGATCTAAATTTTGGATTTCTTGAGCTATAAATAGTTAAAAGATAGAAGAGTGGAAGGGATCAACTAGAGAGAGTTTGTGAAGAGCAGAAGGCTCAGCACCAAACCACAGAGATAAAGGAAAAAGGACCAGCATTTAGAAGTCAGTTAAAGAAGAGCCACCAAAGATAACTGAGAATTATCAGAGGTGTGTGAGAATTTCATGTCATGAAATCCAAGAGAAAATAGTTATTTGAGAAACAGAACATGGTCAAACAATGTTGGATATTAGTCAGATGATATATGAAGATCAAGTTAGAGGAGGCTTAGAAGAGTCTGTAGAATTTGGCGACCTAGAGCTCACTGATGAACAAGAGCCATTTCAGGGAAATAGTGGAAAAGGAAGCCAGATGGATGTGGGTTGGGTTAAATGGGATGGCTCGTTAAAGATAACAAGTTCAACATACTCATATTCATATTATCATTCATATTCATTATTCATATTCATATTATCATTCCACTAAATGATAATAGAATTTTAAAAGGCATAAACTCCCAAAGATAGAGAGAAGCAAGATGGCGGAGTAGAAGGATGCTCGTAGCTCACCCTCTCCCACAAATACACCAACACTCACATCTACGGACCTACGCAGCCAACCAGAGCACCTGCTGAACTCTGACAGAACATCGCCCTTTTCTAAAGACAAAGATGCCAAAAATCTGGTAGGAAAAAAGAAAGAAGAAAAAGCAAAACAGTGTGGGACCGGTCCCACAGGGAGGGAGCAGCAAAGGAGGACTGGCACTCGTTCACTGGGCACCCTCCCCTCCAATGGAGAGGCCAGCAGGACGGAGGGGGAGCCTCGGAGGCTCAGATCTGTCCCAAGCACACCTTGACTGACAGAACTGAGGTAAACGGGCACAAAGGGTCCCCGCGACACCCAGCCTGAGACGCAAGCCCGCAGCTGGGGCCGAGACGGGCCACCCGAGCCGGGCGGAGAATGGGGGCGGCTGCACTGAGGCAGCCTCGGGGGACTGCAGGGGGCTGTGTGCCATGGCTGGGAGGGGATACAGAGCGGAACAACCTCGGTCCCCCATAAATTGCGAAAAAAGCAAAGCAACATGGCTGGTGTGCCCTGAGGGGCGGGGCGCTGTACCCCTTGTCTCCTCAGACCTTCGCTGCCATTACTGGCGCTTCTCGCGAGAAGAGAGGCGGGGCGCAACTGCAGCCGCCACCTCCTCCTGTGCGAGCGCCCGGGCGGGGGCAGGGCCGAGCCCTGAATCCACACCCGGGGCTCCGCAACCTCCTAGGCAGGACTGAGACTTGTCTACAGCCCAAGGAAGATAGGATCTTTCTGCCCTGGCACCTCAGAGAACTTGTGCCTCCAAGACAAACAAGGAGCTGAGATTTGGCAAGAAGCAGGAGCCAGGCCCTTCTGCGGTCTCCCCAAGCCCACCTTCAGAGCGCCAACCCTAGGCGGAGTGGGCAGCTGCACAGAGCAGCTGAGCAACCAGCACAGGGAAAGGGCGGGCGGCAACCCATCTTCCTGGCAGGAATGCAGCACCTGACCACGGTGCTGGGAGGGAGCACAATCCTCCCACCTGTCTCCCCCTGAGCGCAGCATCCGACCGCAGCATTGGGAGGGGGAGAGACCCGCCCACCCACTGGGTAAGAGCTCAGCTCCTGACCCAGTGTTAGGAGGGGGCGCGATCTGCTAGCCGACAGCCACTGGGAGCAGCACAGATGAGGGCACCAACAGAGGGCCTCTGGAAACAGCAAGCTGAGTAGGTGAAACAGGATGAAGACACAAAGACCTCTCAATAAAATCATTAAGAGCACATCACCTCCAGGAGAACTAGATAACTGATACTCCTTAAGCCACAGTGCCAGAGAGATAAGAGCAATATGAAGAAGCAATTAAAAGATCAAGAGAAATCCCCTGAAAGCACGATCAAGGAAATACATATTGATAGCCTACTAGATCAAGATTTCAAAAAAGGAGTGATCAAAGTACTGAAGGAACTAAAAGAAATAGTGTTTAGAGATATAAAATATGTCAAAAATGAAATAGAAGCTGTAAAGAAGAACCAAGTAGAATTAGTAAACTCATTTGCTGAGATGAGAGCTGACCTAAAGGCTGTGCAAAGCAGACTAGGTAATGCAGAGGAACGAATAAGTGACCAAGAAGACAGGACAACAGAAAGCACCCAATCAGAACAGCTGAGAGAAAAACAAATAAAAAACAATGAAAACAATATTAGGAACCTATGAGATAATATAAAGTGTGCCAATCTACACATAATAGGGATTCCATATGGGGAAGCAAGAACAAAGGGGATTGAAAAGGTTTTGAAGAAATCATGACTGAAAACTTCCCAAACCTAAAGGAATCAGATATCCAAGTAAAGGAGGCTCAGAGGGTTCCAAACAGGAAGAATCCAAACAGACCCACACCAAGACATATCATAATCAAGATGGCCAGAGTCAAGGATAAAGAAATGATCCTAAAGACAGCAAGAGAAAAACAAAGAGTGAGTTACAAGGGAACCCCCATAAGGCTCTCAGCTGATTTCTCTACACAAACACTACAGGCCAGAAGGGAGTGGCAAGATATATTCAAAGTCCTGAAAGGAAAAAAGATGCAGCCTAGGATACTCTATCCAGCAAGGCTATCCTTTAGAATAGGAGAGATAAAGAACTTCACAGACAAGCAAAAATTAAAAGAGTTTAGCAACACTAAACCCATGCTAAAAGAAATATTGACAGGTTTACTCTAAATAGAAAAGAAGCAGCATGCTACAAAAATGAGAAACTCATAACTGGAAAGGAGATAACTGCCATGAATTGCAAAAGAATAAACACAAAATTGTAAAATAAGACATCTAAATCAGTAAGAGTGGGAGAGGGAAGCAAGGAAAGCCACTGTGGAAAACAGTATGGAGATTCCTCAAAAGACTAGGAATAGACTTACCATGTGACCCAGTAATCCCACTCCTAGGCATATATCCAGAAGGAACCCTACTTCAAAATGGCACTGGCACCCCAATATTCATAGCAGCAATATTTACAATAGCCAAGATATGGAAGCAGCCTAGATGTCCATCAACAGATGACTGAATAAATAAGAAGTGGTATATTTATACGATGGAATACTATTCAGCCACAAAAACCGACAACAAAATGCCATTTGCAGCAACATGGATGTTCCTGGAGAATGTCATTCTAAGTGAAGTAAGCAAGAAAGAGAAAGAAAAATACCATATGAGATTGCTCATATGAGGAATCTAAAAAAAAAAAAAAAAAAAGGCATAAATACAAAACAGAAACATACTCATAGACATAGAATACAAACTTATGGTTGCCAAGGGGGTGGGAAGGGACAGACTAGGATTTTAAAATGCAGAATAGATAAACAAGATTATACTGTATAGCACAGGGAAATATAAACAAGATCTTGTGGTAGCTCACAGAGAAAAAAATGTGACAGTGAATATATGCATGTTCATGTATAACTGAAAAATTGTGCTCTACACTGGAATTTGACACAACATTGTGAAATTATTACAAATTAATAAAAAATGTTAAAATAAATAAATAAATAAATAAATAAATAAATAAATAAATAAATAACTCCCTCCCAAGGATAATGAGATGGTAAGGGTAATAATAGCAACAAAATTTTGGAAGCTAGCCAGGAGTTGGATAAGTGATAACCGACCTAGCAGATTTGAAAAAGCTGAATACTAAGCCAGCAACCCCTTTTCTGTGGAGCTCCCCCAAAATTCAAAAACTGGTGGTGTTAATACCTCTGGAAACAGGGATGGAAAAAAACATGAAAATGGAAAATCTGTAGATAAACAACAAATTTATACTGCAAAGCACATGGAACTATATTCAGTATCTTGTAGTAACTTATGGTGAAAAAGAATACGAAAACGAATATATGTATGTTCCTATATGACTGGAGCATTGTGTTGTACACCAGAAATTGACATAACTTGTAAACTGACCATACTTAAATAAAAAAAATTTTTAATGGAAAATCTGGTTAAGAAACAGACCTCTCAGATCTCCCCTCCCTCACTGAGCAACTTAGAGCTTGTTACAACCTCTTTCAGGTGAGGATAGAACAAAGGGTGTCTGTACTGAAACTAAGAGGATAAAGTGATGTTTCATTATTTTTTATGGCTGAGTAGTATTCGTGTGTGTGTGTGTGTGTGTGTGTGTGTGTGTGTGTGTGTGTGTGTGTGTGTGATATATATATATATATCACATCTTCTTTATCCATTTGTCTGTTGATGGACACTTGGGTTGCTTTCATATCTTGGATATTGTAAATGATTGGGGTTCATATATATTTTCAAATTAGTGTTTTTATTTTTTACTGATATATACCCAGGAGTGGAATTGCTGAATCATATGCTCGTGCTATTTTTAGTTCTTTGAGGAACCTCCATACTGTTTTCCATAGTAGCTATACCAATTTGCATTCTCATCAACAGTGTGCAAGGGTTCCATTTTCTCCAAATCCTTGCCAACATTTGTTGTTTGTGGTCCTTTTGATGATAGCCATTCTGACAGGTGTGAGATGACATCTCAGCTGTTTGGATTTGCATTCCTCTAATAAGTAGCAACGCTGAGCATCTTTTCACATGCCTATTAGCCATCTACCTGCATGTCTTCTTTGGAAAAAATGTCTATTCAGGTCTTCCACTCATTTTGTTTCTTTTTAAATTTATTTATTGTTTAACTCTCTTTGTGGAGGAGGTAATGAGGTTTAGTTATTTATTATTTTTCAGTGGAGGTGCTGGGAATTGAACCCAGGACCTCGTGCATTCTAGGCATGCACTCTGCCACTGAGCTATACCCTCCCCCCTTCTGGCCATTTTGTGATTGAGTTGTTTGTATTTATGATATCGAGCTGTATGGGCTGTTTATATGTTTTGGATATTAACTCCTTGCCTGTCATATCATTTGTGAATATTTTCTCCCATTCCCTAGGTTGTCTTTTTGTTTTGTTGATGGTTTCCTGTGCTGTGCAAAAGCTTTTAAGTTTAAAGGAAACAGACAGATACAGAAAACAAACTAGTGGTTATGAGTGGGGAAAGGGAACAGAAGATAGGCAAGATAGGGGTAGGGGATAAAGAGGTACAAACTATTACGTGAAAAATAAATAAACTATGAGGATATATTGTGCAACACAGGGAATATAGCCAGTATTTTATAATAATTATAAGTGGAATTTAACCTTAAAAATATCACAAATCACTATGTTGTACACCTGTAACTTATATAATATTGTACACCAACTATATTTCAATTTTCTAAAAAGCTTTTAAGTTTGAGTACTATTTGTTTATTTTTGCTTTTATTTCGTTTCCCTTAGGAGACAAATCCAAAAAAAAAAAAAATATTGCTACGTTTTATGCCAAGGAGTGTTCTGCCTATGTTCTCTTCTAGGAGTTTTATGGTTTCAGGTCTTACATTTAGGTCTTTAATCCATTTTGAGTTTACTTCTGTATATAGTGTGAGGTAATGTTCTAATCTCATTCTTTTATATGTAGCTGTCCAGTTTTCCCTGCACTACTTATTGGAGAGATCTTTTCTCCATTGTATATTCTGCCTACTTTGTCATAGATTACCTGACTATAGTTGTGTGGGTTTATTTCTGGACTCTCTATCCTGTTTCATTGATCTATGTGTCTCTTATTGTGCCAGTGCCCTGCTGTTTTTATTACTGTAGCTTAGTTGTATAGTCTGAAGTCAGGGAGGGTGATATCTCCAGCTTTGTTCTCTTTTTTCTCAAGATTGCTTTGGCAACTTGGCATCTTTCATGGTTCTATACGGATTTTAGGATTATTTGTTCTAGTTCTGGGAAAATGTCATGGATATTTTGATAGGGATTGCATTAAATCTCTAGTTTAATGGGTACTGTGGACGTTTTAAGAATATCAATTCTTCCAACCCACAGAACACAGACTATCTTTCTATTTCTTTATATTCTCTTCAATTTCCTTCATCAGTGTTTTAGAGTTTTCAAAGTATGAGTCTTTTATCTTCTTGGTTAAGTTATTCCTGGGTATTTTATTCTTTTTGATGTAATTTTAAATGGGATTGGGTTTTTATTTTCTCTTTCTGATATTTCATTATTAGTGTATAGAATCAACAGATTTCTGTATATTAATATTAAATCCTGCAACATTACTGAATTCATTTGTTAGTTCTAATAGCTTTTTGGTGGAGACTTTAGGGTTTTTTATATCTTGTATCATTTCACCTGCAAATATTGACAGTTATACTTCTCTCAATTTGGATGCTTTTTTTTTTTTTTTTTTTTTTTTCTTGTTTGATTGCTGTGGCTAGGACTTCCATTGCTATGTTAAATAGAAGTGGTGTGAATGGGCATCCTTGTATTTTTCCTGAAATTAGAGGAAAGGCTTTCAGCTTTTCACTGTTGAGTATGATGTTAGCTGTGCTTTTGTCCTAAATGGCATTTATAATGTTGAAATATGTTCCCTCTATCTCAACTTTTGATGACAGTTTTTATCATAAATGGATGTTGCATTTTGTCAAACGATTTTCTGCATCTGTTGAGATGATCATGTGATTTTTATTCTTCCTTTTATTAATGTGGTGCATCTCATTGATTGATTTGTGAATACTGAACTATCCTTGTGACCCTGGAATAAATCCCACTTGATCATGGTGTATGACCATTTTTATATATTGTCAGATTTGGTTTGCTAATATTTTGTTGAGGATTTTTGCATCTGTATTCATCAGACATATTGGTCTGTAATTTTCTTTTCTTGTAGTATCTTTGTCTGGTTTTGGTATCAGGCTAATGGTGGCCTTGTAGAATGACTTTGGGAATGTTCCATCCTCTTCAATTTTTTGGAATAGTTTGGAATAGAAGAATAGGTATTAGCTCTTCCTTATATGTTTGGTAGAATTTCCCATGAAGCCATCTGGTCCTGGACATTTGTTTGCTGGGAGTTTTTTTAAATTACAAATTCAGTTTCAGTACTAGTGCTTAGTCTGTTCAAATTGTCTGTTTCTCCTTGATTCAGTCTTGGCATATTGTATGTTTCTAGAAATTTGTCCATTTCTTCTAGGTTGTCCAATTTGTTGGCATATTTGTAGTATTCTCTTATGGTTTTTTATATCTCTGTAGTTGTTATTTTTCCACTTTCCTTTATTATTTAGGTCCTCTCTCTTTTCTTCTTGGTGAGCCTGGCTAGAGGGTTATCAACTTTATCTTTTTAAAAATTCAGCTTTTGGTTTTATTGATTTTTTTTTTTTTGGTCTCTATTTTATTTCCTCTCTGATTTTTATTATTTCCTACCTTCTCTTGAATTTAGGCTCTGCTTGTTCTTCTTGTTCTTCTATTTCTAATTCCTTTAGATAGTAAACTAGGTTGTTTATTTGAGATTTTTCTTGTTTCTTGAGGAAGGTCTGTACTGCTATGAACTTCCTTTTTAGAACAGATTTTGCTGCATCCCAGAGATTTTGGAAAGTTGTTCTTCCATTTTCATTTGTCTCAAGGTATTTTCTGACTCCTCTTTGATATCTCCATTGACCCACTGTTTTTTAGTAGCATGTTGTTTAGTTTCCACGCAATTATTTTTTTTTCTCATTTCTCTTCCTGTAATTGATTTTTAGTTTCATACCAAAGTATGTTTATACTTTGTTTTAAAGTCTGTTTTGTCTGATATGAATATTGCTGTCCCTGCTTTTTTGTCATTTCTGTTTGCATGAAATATTTTTTTCAATCCTCTTTCAGTTGGTGTTTGTCTTTATCTCTGAAATGAGTCTCTAGTAGGCAGCATACAGATGGGTCTTTTTTTTTTAAATCCAATCCACCACCCTATGTCTTTTGATTGAAGCATTTAGCCCACTAATATTTTATTAATAGCTATGTATCTCAACAAGAGATGTTAGTGGTCTGAAGGAATCCAATGATAACAAATCAAAAACAAGAGCAGGAAATGCTGACATGTGGAGCAGAAGGTAAAGTTGACATTTCTGGGAACTGAGACACTAGCAGACAGGAGGGAAATGGTTACAGTCTAATCCATTTGTCTTGCTTATAATTGTTGTCATAGTGTAAGTGTGTATTCCATGGACCTGCGTACTGCCACTAATGAATAAAATAAATATTAATATATTATACTCGTAATATCCTTAATGCAAATTCTATGAAGAGTGTTCCAAGAAATAACAAGTTTGAGAAGCAAAATAAATTCTTATATTAGCAATTTCACCAAAGGATTCTGTGTAGAGCTATTAGCTTGCTGGGAGATCCAAATATTATCCATTAATGTTACCTAGCATTTTCTAGTATTGAATATTTGCTATAAGTTACAGTTTTTTATGAGTACTATTAAACCTGATATTTCTTATTTATTATATAATTTTGACATTGAAATCTATAATGATAAATAAAGAACACAAATGATGTTAGAAGCAGTTTAAGAAAGACAAGGAAATAAGTCAGCCCATTGCCAGATATGTTTTAAATTATTGCAATGTTAGTTTGGGGCCTTCACAGCATCTCAGATATAGATATATATTATATAGATATATATAAATATATTCACAACATCAAAAGGTCAAAAACTTCTGCAAAAACCCTGATGAGACAATGCCTCTTACTTCTAAGAGCAATAAGTAGTTTAATAGTAATGTCAAAGGACAAGATTTAGGGGAAAATAAGCAAAACTGTAGCAGTAGATGGATTGTCTACCAACACTATCTCAAAAAAAAAAATGAGTATTTTAAGACAAGTTTCTTAAGTAAAGGACTTCAGTTTCCCAAAAGTTTATCATCAGTTTTGACATAAATATATAACTACTATAATACAATAGAAGAGTTATACACAGAAAAATCTGATGCCCTTCACAAATTCAAATTTTGTAGGGAGAGAAGGAGGACAGTTACATCCCAGTGGGTTAAATCTACAGATATGTACATTGTGTTGAGATTACAATGAAGCAACATCTAACATCCTGTTCCAAAAGAAGGTGATGCTGGGCTGAACCTTGAAGGAAGGCTAAGAATAAGCCAGGAGGACAGGGTGGGAGTGGGTCCAAGCAAAGGGTACAGCATGTGCAAAGGCCCAGGAGTATGAAAACATGACAATTTCAGAAAAAATTAGATGTGACCATAGTAAATAATATATGATGAATATGTGGCAGGAAAAGCATGCAGGATCAGCTCAGGAAGGTCTTATTATGTTATATTGGGACTTTGAATTTCATCCAGAATGCTATGAAAATGCCTCAAAGTATTTTAAGAGGAATGACAATTCAGATGTGCATTTATAGAGTGAAAGATATGAAATGAGGAATTTCCGAAGTCTCTTCCATCTTTAATGGCTCATGATTCCACAAAGAGTGAAGACCTGATCCAGAGCAGAGAGGGTGAAGAGCTGGAAACAGGAGAGTGAGCTCACAGGAGACATGGGAGGATTGCTGTGAATTACTGAGTCTGAGTGAGGATAGGTGTGATGGTGTAATTAGCTGGCATGGGATGAATCTGAGTGAGGGATGGGTGTGATGGTGTAATTAGCTGGCATGGGATACAGGAGAGAGGACAGGTTTGAGGGGTAGTGGTAAGACCAGTTCAATTTCCAACAGGTTAAGATTTGGCATTTCTTACAAAACTCACTAAGGCTACTAGGTGATCTCATCCCTCAAACTTTCTTTAGCACCAGGAGGGAAAAGACTGCTGAAATCCTCCAAATTCCCATGGAAAGTAGGCCAAAGAAACACTGCTCTCAAAACAGATAGGAAGGAAAATAAGAAGCTACTCCCAGCAACTACTGAACGATTAGGTAATTTCAGAACTCCTTCATCCAAACCCACTTAATTACACCCTTTAGTATCCAATTATTTTAGGCTTAACACTAATAACAGTTTGGTGAGAACTTGGTGATCTATTTGATGTCTTAATCCGGCCTATCAATTCCACGGTTTGTAGCCAAATTATAATCACCCTTATCTGCATTCTTTCCCTTTAAAGCAAGTTCTTGCTACTACTTGAGGAATAAAACCTTCCCTCTCCCCAATACATTCGACATACACTCAGAGACCCAGCATCGAGTGTCATGCCCAATGCCACGAACACAGTGGGTACCCAGTGTGTCCTAGGGTTGCTGATAATACATGTTGGAAATAACTTCACTTCTCCCTTGGAGAGGAAAAGGAGAAAAAAGATGCTGCTAGAATGTGACCGTAATGTGGATAAACAAGTACCGGGAATGGTTAGAATGGAAGTCCACTCTGTTTTGCAGAGACTCCAACTTTGTAAGCAGCCCAAAGAGGACAGGTTGACCAATGACTGTTTTGGTTTTAAGGTGGGGTGTGTGTATGTGTGTGTGTGTGTGTAGGGGAAATGTGATGCCTCAATGGGAAAACTGTACTGAGAAAGGAAATGTTTCTGATAGTCGAGGAGATGACCACACTGCACCAGCACGCAAGGATGGAGATGCAGTGAGGACACAGATGAGTCAGGTGAGCTGGACTGTAATTAGATTCCACAGTCAGATCATCGAATAGGAATTCATATACAAAGAGCAACACACATTCCTCCTCAAATGATGACCTGCATCAGCCAGGGAGGCTTAGTCTGTCAGGTGTTTCTGACTTTAGAAATTCTCTCTTTCCCCTGGTCCAGGTCCCTTTCCCAATTCTCTTGGAATCTTAGACACTTGGTATTTTCCCAAGCCCCAAAACAAAGAAAGCAAAGCAAAAACAAGCAAGATTCCAAGGAAAACATTTAAAGATATGGAGTATGAAAACCAGCAAATTCAGAATAGTGATTTATCTCAGCTGGGGTGTATGTCTGGCTTGAGGAGGCAGGGGGGACAGGGGAACAAAATTTGTAAGCAACTTCAACTGTAATGTTAAAGTCCTTTTTCTTGAACTGGGTGTTAGGTACAGTGATGTTTATTATGCCATGGTATCTGAAATATTTCATAATTTTTAAAAAATGTTAAAAAATGGAAAGAGAGGAACAGAAAGATCACTTTGTCTGTGTCCCTACTCCTACCGGGGAGAAGAGAGAGGCCCATTATTATTATCATTTTATTATAAACTGAAAAACCGTTCATAAAATGCACCTACTCTCATCTTTGAGGCTAATGCTCATAAGTCAATTCATTTTTTAGCAAACGTTCAAATCACACACCTATGAAGCTGGATCAGCTTCAGTGGCTCCATCCATGGGTGTAACTCTAGTTGCACTGAACTTCTGATTTGGAGATGCCCTTCCTGTTGTGTTGGTATTATGACATCATACATGTTTGAATGACACATCAGGAAGAGAGGTCATCATCCTTAGGTGCTCAGTCAGCTCTGTTACTCACTTGCTGCTGCCAGAGTACTGAGTTATCCCAGGCTTCCTTGAACCTCGTTTCTCCTCACTAGTCCTGCCCTACGTCTTCTGTACCTCAGCCCCATGATCGTTGCTCTTCTGCAATGATCATATTGCAGAGATCACAAGAGAAAAGATAAAAGCCATGCGTCATCTTGTTATATAAGACATGAATAGCTACAGGAAAGAAATGAGACAAGAAAGGATGAATCTAGATGCCATCAATAGACTTGCACATTATCTGTGTATTTCATCTTTCCTACTTGGGATTATGTCCAAAATAGAGGCTGACACATCTTACCAATACACGGCAAGCCTGAGGCTGTCCTGTCTGAGTTGAAATCCCTGCTCTGCCACATCCTAGCTACATGATCTTGAGCCAGTTATTTAACCACCTTGTAAATTTTGTGTATTAATAGTGCCCACCTTTTGAAGTTCAAATAAGGATTAAATGAAGTGATGCATGAAAATGCTTAGCACAGCACAATTTACCTAGTGCACAGCAAGGGCTTAATCAACTTTGACAGTTACTACGTGCATTGATTTTAATTTTTCCTCCTGCCCTTTTGGTATCGAGGATAACTTATATCCAGGAAAAACCAGCTTCCAGGCAAAAGGCGTATCTGGTGAAAGTAGCTTCTGTGCCTGGAGGAAGGCTTCCTCTGAAAGCAGTGGGTTCTTTCACATGCTCTTTTCTCCCTACTCTCTTCCAGTTGTTTTAACTACAGGTGCCAAAAATCCGCCCATGGAAGGAGACAGGAGTTGCTAAACTGGTTGGTAGCTTGTTTTGTTTTGATTTCTTAATATGCATTGTTACATTCTATGCACAGCTAAAAGAGACCAGAGACCCAAAGGACAGTGAGCGTGTTCCCTCCTTCCAGGCTGTCCTGTCACTTTTTTCATCAGAAAAGGAATCTCTTGGGGGGGGGGGGAATAATTTTATTTCCCCCAGAAATAAATGAGGCCAAGAAGGTCATTGGCAAACCGTGGCGCATGATGTCTGAGCTTTGGTACCCCTACCCTCAGACGCCTCCCTCCGCAGTCCTGAGTGCAGCTGCTGCTACGAAAAGGCCTGAGGATGAAAGCGCTTCTGGAAGACAAGCAAGTTAGTAGCAACACTGCCCACAAAGCATTTTAACTTGGAGAGTTCAGGGCAATACTTAGTTTCCAGAGGAAGAGAGCCGTTCTAGATAGAAAACCAAGTTTCAAACAGACACCCGGGAAAGCATACTGCCCAGCGGACTGTGTTTCTTCGTATCACGATTTTAAAATAATAATAACTTAAAAAATAATATGTTTTTGCCTACTCCCCCCCCTCTCCCCTCTCCTTTCTCCCAGTCTCAGCCCTCCTCCTTCCAGCCCTCCTGTATTTTTAAGAACTCTTTAATGGCTCTCAAAGAGGGAAGGCGAGGGCAAGAGGAGATTGGCTAAGTGAGAGCAGCGCGGCCCTCCCCCGGCCCCTCCCACGCCCTCCCCGGGGAAACAGCTGGACTGAGAAGGAGAGGGTGGGAGGGAAGGCTGGGATTGGCCGAGAGTCTGTGGCAGGGTGGGGCAAGGCAGCACAGATGAAGCATTTACCTGTCTAGGTAAGTCAGGAAGAGGTCAAAAGAAGAAAGCAGTAAGAGGCAGGTGAAGCGGTCTCTGCCTCTGTCTGTGCCCTTTGAAATATAAGGGTATTTCTTTCTTCTCTTCAGCCCCCCACGCAGTGAAGGTGAGTTAATTACTAACCAACTATTGCTTCTTCTACAGCAAGGGGTCGGGGGAGGCTTTGTGGGAAGTCTGGGTTAGAATTGTGGGGAGCCCTTCATACCCCAGCTCGGAGGCTTTCCTCTCTGTTCCTCAACTCTCTGGAGTCCAGTATGTGATCAGAGTGGGTTGGTAGCTTCCTGAGATTGCAGTGTTTTTGTGGAGAACAGGGCCGAGACACATTTTTTTTTCATCTGCCTATTTAGGTTGGATAAGCATATTGTGTAGGCAACGAGAAAAGAAAACAGGTGTGTTTTAGAAATTTCTGTCTCTGAACTATTGAAACTGAGTTGTGATTTTGGAGGAGAATCGTTGGAATAGAGGGATTCAAAACAGGGGATTGCCCAGAGGAGAAAAGTGCCTTGGTTTTCCATTGCATTTCTAACTGGAAATTTCCCCATGGCTTTATCAACTCAACGTCTATCTCTATTTAAATAAAGGGTGCCGTGTGTGTGTGTGTGTGTGTTCAATAATGGTGATCATAATGGAGCTCTTTGTGGACAGGTGTATAAGGCATGAGCCAGGCTAAGTTGCTTGTAAGGGGGTGTGAGGTTTGGTTATATTGAGAAAACTCTAACTCAGGCTACCCGCTCATCTTTGGAAAACTCACAGATAATGTAGTTGCAAAGTTGAACCTATTTTAGTTGAACTTAATTAATTTTCCAACTTGTGCCTGTTAACAGACGCAGGGACTGGCAAGCAGAAAGCTACTCAGCTGTGCCGGGGCCTCACCCACATGACTATTTCACGGCAGCATGTTGAGTCTAGTAGGAATTCCGAGTGGGGCTCAGGTCAGGGCAGTGTGGCGGAGTCTGGAGAGGAGAACCAGATCAGTGCAGTGGTTCTGCTCTCTGTTCCTTCAGGTGTCCCAGTTGGCAGTGTCCCTGCACAAGGCAGTTGGATGTAGAAGTCAAGTCAGAGCAGCAAGTCAGCTCTCCATCATCCAGCTTGTGAGGGTCAACATGCTGGTCCCTAACTTCACCCCTTTTCCTTCTGCTTCAGAAAAGAGGGAAGACTCACTGTCTGGCTCCCAGGACCTGGCACCCCAGCCCTAAGCGAATATATATTGGGTGTCCAGTCGTGGCAACTGGAGCTTTAGGCTTTAGCTCAGCCCCACACCACAAAACCAGCCCACCAAGCTCACTGACTGAGGGCTGCCGGAGGTGGTGACCTTGTCAGCAACAAAGATAACCTACAGCATCATGCAAAGCTCTTCTGCATAGGGACTATTTCTGCCCACCCTCTCCCTCAAACCCATCGGTAATAGAGGAGATTAGAACATTGCCTAGGTAGGGGGGAGAGTATAACTCAGTCGTAGAATGCGTGCTTAGCATGCAAGAGGTCCTGGGTTCAATCCCCAGTACCTCCATTAAAATAAATAAATGTTTAAAAAATTAAAAAAAAAGAAAAAAGAATGTTGCTTAAACACACATCAAAACTTGCCCATGTGCTCATGGAGAATGATCTGTGTTCCTGACATTTGTCTTAGGATGTCCTCCAGCTCAAGGCACATTTCTGGGTGGTCAGCAAAAAGCAGAGCCATCTGGCCTAAGAGAAACAGGAGACCTCTTTGACCACTGAGGGAGAGAGGCTGAACTCTTGGAAGTTACTGGGGTGGGCTCACGGAAGGAGGGCAACAAGGGAGTCGTGGGTCTGTTCAGAAGGTACAAAGGAGCCACACTGGAGTGGGGCTGGAGCCCTCTCCCCTCCCCACCCTCTCCAGATGCCAGAATGCCACATGTCATGTATTTACTCTCCTCCGAGGCTGGGCTGGTTTCAGTGAGTAGTTAATATTTAATGGGCCTTTGCCTGGGTGGCCTTGATGTAGGCTGCGCACACTTCTTAGCCCATTCCACCCCTCCTCAAGTCGCCTAAAGAGGTCAAAGGTTAAAAGATACCAGACTCTCACCTTGAGTGTTTTGCTCATTGCTCAGGCTTCTTATCAAGTAGAAATGCCTAGGGTTTCGATGGCCGTCCTGAGATAGTCCCCAAGTTTCAAGGTTGTAAAGTCGGTGGAAGGAAATGCAGCATCTATTTCGGGTCCAACAGATGAAGGAATTGGGGAGGGGCAGGTGGGAAGAAGAGAAGACGTTTTCAGGATTCAAACTTTTGAGGTCAGAACACTAGGTATGGAGGTGAGGCATGAGCACCTTAGGGCTCATCCAGCTTCAGTCTCAGATTCAGATTCGTCTCTGCAGCGCTAATGTCCTGCCGATGACACGAGCTTCAGTGGCGTTTGGTGGGATTTCTTTACTCTGTTGAGACAAAAATCTGGCCTGGAAACATAGAGCTGACAGAGAAGGGTGATCTTAGGGCTTTCAGTGTTTAATCAGGGATGGCCAGTGGTCCTTCTTTAGGGACATGGCTGTCTTGCATCCGGACAGTCTCTGAGATGCCCTCTAGAGGGGCCGCGATCCACAGGCTGCCCCGCTGATGCAGTTACAGAGCATTCCCTACTTCCCTTAGGAAGGGGAAGTAGAAAGAGCCCCAGCTTTCTCATCTGTCAAATGGGGAAAATGTCACATCTTGCCTAAGGCATCAGGTTATTTTAAAGACCTAATTAGCATCTCTAAAAGCACATTGTAATCTATACCCTGCTATGTTTTTTGAAGCAACGCTATTCATATTGTTTCTGTCTCTTCCAGCTGCTTTGGGCCATTCTTGGTTCCAAAGCGAGAGTGTGACAGGCTGCCCTGGGAGGAAGGAGAGGCTAGCAAACCATTATAAAGTCGAAGAGTGCTTGGAAAAACAGGGGTAGTCATTTTCTCTAAAAGGAAGAGGCAGAGTCTGCTCGCCCCTTCACAGAGAATGAATATTCTGTTAATTACAGTGAGTCACTTTGAGTATTTACTGCCCCAATTTTACACATAAGAAAACTAGAGCCCAAAAATTACACCCTTGGATCTACACTGATTTCTTGGAAACAATACTTTTGTCTTAATAAAGTTTTGCATTTCCTGTGCCTATTAACTGCTCATAAATGTAAGTGTAACTAACAGCATTGCCCAAACTCCATCAAGCCACATATTCTCCAGGAAATAAAATGTTTAAGAAAGAGCTTACAGGAATAGGGTAGAAGCCAAAAAAGAATACTTGCAACAGCTCAACTCAGTAGACACTAGGATGAATGACAAGTTTATTCATCCAGCATTTTCTGAGTGCCTTCTGTGTACCTGGACGTATGAGAGACGAATCCTCTTTGCTTTAATGAATGGTCTCAACCCCACAGAATGTTAGGAATGAGTTCGTACTTAACAGTCATTAATGGAGAGGATAGCTGAGATAACAGCTTTATCCACTGGACTTTCCATGTTTCTGTTTCTTTGGGGTTCTGGGTAATGGGGAACCAACCTTATGAAGGGACCCCAGGAGCTAGCAACCCAATGTTGATTTATCACTGGGCTTCTTTTGGTACCACTGTCCCCTCTGGTTCCCTCTCTCTCTCCTGAGAGGCTCTGGACCCTTATGAGCTACATGTGTCTGGGTCATAAGGGATCTTCCCACTTCCTTCCCGGTTGTCCTGCCCCTCCCTACCTGCCTCACTTGAGGGCCACCTCCCAAGCAGCAGAGGAGCTCCAGGAGGCCTTGCGCTTGTCAACCCTATGTGGTTGGCATGCTGACTCACCCAGCACAGCCCAGACCTGACTTTGGCACTGGAAGCAGTTATTGACAGAGGCCCGGAGACAACCTGCTCTGGAATCCAAACCTCAAGTCTCAAGATCTCAAATGAAACACAGTTTTCCAGGACATTTTACCTAGTATCTGAAGGGTAGGGTAGATGGTAGAAAATAAAGCATGGCATTATAGGAGAAAATCAGACAAACTATATTCAAATTCTAGCTCTCCCCCAGCTCCCTACTTGACCTTGGAACTGTCTTTTAATCTTAATTCTTCTAGAATTTCATTTTAATGTAGAAGAGTCACCTCTGGCCTTTCCAATTCTGGTGGAGTTTTTCCTGAAAACAGGAGTATGAAAATGCCTGAGGTGGGGAGGGTTATAGCTCAGTGGTAGAGTGTGCGCTTAGCACGGCAAGGTCCTGGGTTCAATCCCCAGTACCTCCATTAAAATAAATAAACCTAATTACCTACACCTAAAAAATAAATAAATAAGTAAAATTTAAAAAGAAAAGAAAATGCCTGGAATTTTTGGAAGAAAGATGGCACTGCCTTCCTTTGCTATTACAATGGGCACCATGAACTTAAAACTTTTCTTTCTCTATGCATTGGAGTTGGGAGAAAACGACCTAGGACATTGCTCTTGTCAGTCATCACAGGCAAGGGAGCCTCTTTGGGAGCAAGTGCAGCATCAGCAGGGGGAGATACACCAGGGGGCAGCTGGGTTTGTGCCCACCATTGGGGTCATGCACATACTTCCCAGCCTAGGGAAATGATGGAGGTGATGCTGGCCATGGTGGTAGCAGTCATTACAATGGTGATGGTGTGGCTAGGACAGCAGCTGGCAATTATAGGGCTGTGCACCACACAAAATGTTCTACATGGAGTATTTCATTTTACGTTGACAACCCTATGAAGTAGGTACTATTACGCACTCTGTTTCTTCTCTCAAGCTCTAGTCTTCCATTTAAGCTGAACCCTTTTATTCTAAATTTTTGTTCCCCTTAAGTCAGTCTCATTTGATCCTAGATGGAACTTGTCTTTTTCTTATTACAAGAACAGTAGTGGTTACTGGTTTATTCCTTCCATGTTTGAGTTTTTACTGCCAACTAAACTGTACTAATTGTCCTCATTTACTCCTCATATTAACCCTCTTTAATGAGCAAGGACAGACTCCAAGAGTAATTTGCCCCCAAGTCACATCACTGTAAATTGTAGAGCTGGGATTTAAGCCCAGATCCAGCCACCTCCAGGACCCAAGCTATTCACCTTGTAATATTTACTGTCTGTAGTGATGAAAATGTAGCTTAAGCTCCCTGGTTCAGGGAGAAAAGTGACTAGGAGGAATGACAGCATCTCCTTTCTGACTCGGCTGCTTCTCCACTGCTAAGTCTGTCTTTCTGCATGTCGGTGAGCCAGCTTGTGTGTTGTTCTGCATCTGGCTTCTGTGTCCCTGTGCGGGCTAGGGTGGGTTGGGTTTGAGTCGTGGCTGTTGATGGCCCCCTCTCGCTCTCTGCTTCCTTGGTGTCCCTGCTGCCCTGCTGCTCCGGGGCCTGGACAGAGTCTCCCCGCCTGAGCCTGGCTCGGCTCACATGTGGCTTTGATTCTTCTCTTTTCAGGCCCAGCTGGGGACATTCTCCGCTTCCCTTGGCTTCCCCTCTGGAAGCCCCTTTCGCCGCCCCTGCACCTTGCTTCGGGCGATGCCCGAGAGGGAGCTGTGGCCAGCGGGGCCTGGCTCGGAACCCGTGACCCGCGTTGGCAGCTGCGACAGCATGATGAGCGTCACTTCCACCCGCTCGGGATCTGTACGTACCCTCTGTCTGCAGCCTGGCCCGCTCTCCGCACCCCTGCCCTGCCCTGCCGTGCCCTGCCCTGCCCACCATCGGCCTCGCTCACTGCTCCTTCTCTTTCATCCTCCTCGCCCAGGAGTGAATCACACCAGTTGGTTTTCTGCCTCTGAGTCACCCCCGGTTCTGTGGAGAATAGGGTGGAACAACCCCAGAGAGTAACAGGACAATTGAGACTTTTCCCGGGTTTTTATTAGGTCGGGCAGTTGAGCTGAGGTGAGACACGGGGTCAGTGATCTGAGGTCATGGTGGAAACTAGAACATAAATCCTTATAGCACGTGGATTCCTGAAGTCCTCTGCAAGGAACAGCATTACTTCCGTCTTTTACAAAGATCAAAGAGCAGGGAGTATTTAAGAGTCTGGGTTCTCTACCTATAAGCTGTATGTCCTTGGACAAATTACTTAATTTCTCTAAGCTTCAGTCTCAGTTTTAAGATGGGGATAATATTAACATGGAATTCATAGGGTTCTTGAAGGGAGTAAATGAAATGCATGTTAAGCACTTAGCACATGCCTCCAGATACACAGGAAAGGGTGTTTCTGTAAGCAGACGTTGCAAATCTTCCAAAGTCACTGTGGTTAACTATTTGTGAGTGGCATGTAATAAACTGTAATTTTCCTGGATATGAATTTGAATCTCAGTTATCATAAGGCTGGTCTTTCCTGGCCATCTGAGTGGGTCTGGAGAATATACACCTCTGAAGGGTCTCAAATATTAGAAAGAGGGGTGGAGATGCCAGGAAGAGACTTCAGCCAAATGTCCTATGTTTCCATTTGCCCTTTTGGTTTTCCCTTCAGCCTTCAACTTTGGAGAGCGACTATTCCCTGGATCTTCCTGGCCTTGAAGAACATGGACAGTAACCATCTAAAAAGGCCTTTCGGTATAGCTCAGTGGTAGAGTGTCTGCTTAGCTTGCATGAGGTCCTGGGTTCAATCCCCAGTACCTTCCTCAACAAAATAAATAAATAAACCTAATTACCTGTCCCCACAAAGAAAAGGGCTATAGCCTTTTCTCCCAAGGACTCATATGTGCTTTCTCATAGTGAAAATTATTTATTTTAATTTCTACCTAATACTAATGCTCAGTTGCTTTCTACTCAACCCCATACCAGTTTATCCACCTTCCTCCCTTAAGTTAATATTTGCTTAAGACATGAATACTTTTTTGAATGTTCGCCAGAGCCAAATGCCATCAAGAAAGTAAATATACAAGGGGAAAAACCCTGTATGGAATGCATTTCAAAGTCAAGTATAAATTATTTAGTAAATTTATCTGTAACTAGTCATGCCCCTGTTCCCACCCGCCTGGCAGCGAGTAGTTGGCTGTGTTTCCTGTTTGTCCTCTTGCTGTCCTTGGCATGCCAGGTCAAGTATGCAGAAGTACTTCAAAAGGTTAAAAGCAATACTATTCAAGTTAAAGGTCAAGTCATTATGTTGCCCACATAATTTAGAACTAAATGGGAGGCACACGGAGTGAAATACTTGACATATGTCAGACAGAAGAATTGGCACTGCTTTCCTCTGGGCCCCAAAGCATTCCACCCTGGATCCAGCAAACAAAAGAGCACTTGCCACCTGCCTGCCCAGCTCTCAGGTGCTGGTGGAACAACAGCCCGACAATCTCTGCTCTCCCTGGTGCCTGCGGTTTTAAGAAGCAGCTCCAGCAGGTTTGCGGCACAGCATGGTGGAGAGGTTTTCCAGCTCTTCAGCATTCCTTTCCCCATGCAGGGTGGTTCTCCAGCCCTGCCAGTTTCTGCAGAACTTCCTGTCACAGCATCCTCTCCCTCTCCTCCCTCCAGAGTGACAGCAGCTACGACTTCCTGTCCGCTGAAGAGAAAGAGTGTCTGCTCTTCCTGGAGGAAACCATTGGCTCCTTGGACACTGAGGCTGACAGCGGACTGTCCACTGACGAGTCTGAGCAAGCTACAAACCCCCGAGGTCCCCGAGCACTGCCCCTAACCCAGCCTGCCCCCCAGGGTAAGAGAGACTGTCTAGCGAAGCCCAGAAAAGCAGTATGTCATTTTGCCCCCTCTTTTCCATCTTGCTTGCCCTCTGCTCCCAGGGTTGCAGGCAGAAGGAAAAACTCTCCTCCCCACTCTCCTGGCTAAAAGAAAGCCTTGTCCCTGGAGGGAAGAAGGGATTGCTGGCACGCCAGCCTCTTGTGTCTTTCTATGAAGCATCAGAGGCCTGGGAGGGAAAAGGGTTTGACCGGCTCCCATCTGCTTATGGAGAAATTCTAAAATGATATGACCACAGAGGTGGAGAGAGAATCAGGGAGGGGTGATTCTGGAGAGCCTGAGCCAGTCTGGGGAGCTAATCTGGGTGACCCAGGGGATGAAGCTGCAGGAGATAAGAAGAGGGAAGGGCTCCCTTAACTTTAGCGGGTGGCCCCTCTCGGGCCCCGAGAGTGTGGAGAGCCAGCAGTGTTGAGGCTCAGTAGACGGGGAACAAGGTGGCACTTGTGTGTGGCCATAAGGGTGGGACCACATGCCCCAGGGCGAGGGCGGCACTTTACTCCTGAGGACAGTCCCATCGGTATCAAGACTACAATCGTTTATTCATTCATTTAGCGAATATGTATTGACAATGTGTCAGACCCTCCATGGAAATGGAGCAGTAAATGGCGACGTGGGGCTTCCTTCCGCTGCTGCCTGGTGCCGATTCCCTGGCCCAGTGGGCCTGATGCATGTGCTTACTGACTGGAAGGAAAGAGCCCACGTCACTCTCTGGTGCAGGGATGGCTGTGGCCATTACAGAATCATCCAGGTGCTTCTAGAAAGTAAAGGTGAGAGAAGGCAGAAGGCTGGCCAAGCCAGAGCACATCACCTGTTGACGCTGCTCATGCTCAATGCTTCCACTGGACTCAGTTACCTGGGAGCCCCGGGACAGCTAGAGGGGCTGTCCCGAATCCCCGCCAACCCTGGTGCGTCTGTAGAGGGTTAGGAAGAGCCTGAGTCAGGGACCCAGAGCTATCTGGGGCTGCCCTTTCCCCAGCCATAAGGAAACACTAGTCCTTGGTTAAAGGGAACCTGCTAGCATTGATCTGTTACTCTAAATGCTATCCAGACAAGAGTGCTGCCCTGTAAGAGCAGAGAAACAACAAAAACCAAAACCCATCCATTGCTAACCAGAGATCAGAGTTTGGAAAGCAGTTTCTTTCCCCCTGGCAGCAGGGTTTTCACTGCCCACTCTTATCCGCCTGTTCTCCCGACCCTCCCAGGACACCCGGAAGAGACGACTGTTCCACAAGGCCCAGAGCCAAGGAGAGGGACTCCGTCCAGCTTGTCTCATCCACCCGCGCCCCAGAGCCTGGGCTCCAAGTCTGGCTCCTACAGCCTCCCCAGAAATATCCACATCGGCAGAAACCAGAACCTCTGGAAAAGCACCACCCAGACTAACAGCCACCTCCCTGGGGGACCCAAGGGGCTGGTCCTAGGGCCTGAGAAAGAGCAGGTCAGCCAGAGCAGAGAGCCCAGCCAGGCGCCCGCCGTCCCCCAGGACGCTGCCCTTGATCTGGACGTGGCGCTCATCCCCCCACCAGAGGCTTTCCGGGACACCCGGCCGCAGCAGCCTGGGCAAGGCAGCCTGCCCAAAGGGCCAGGGGAGCAGAGCCACACGCCCCAGCTCCACACCTCACTCAGCCCCCAGAAGAAAAGGGAGGACTGCTTCGGAGGCCATGTCCCAAAAGGCCAATGGTACAGGCCCGACAGGGGCACCGGGGCAGCCTCGGCCTCCCTGTGCTGGGTCGTCCCAGAATTCAAGAGCTGAAGATGCTCCCGTCCCATCACGGGGGGATCCAAATGCCCAGCTGGCTCCCCTCACAGCCCCTAAGCCCCGGAAGCTGCCGCCAAATATCATTCTGAAGAGCAGCCGAAGCAGTTTCCACAGTGATCCCCAGAACTGGCTGTCCCGCCACTCTGAGGCCGCCCCCGGAGACGCCAGCCTGGCCCCGTCTTCGCTGCAGGAGCAGAGGAAGGCACGCAGGGAAGCGCTGGAGAAGCTGGGGCTGCCCCAGGACCAGGATGAGCCCAGCCCCCACTTGAGCAGGCCCTCATTCAGACTGAAGGAGACTCGGGCTCAGGCCCCCTCCCCGGCCGGGCCTGCAGCTCCAGCTCCGGTCTCGGCAGCCGCACCTGCGGCGGGAAAGGCGCCTGCGCCTGCGCAGGGACCTTCTCCGCTGAAAGCTCCGGCTCCGGCTCAGCGGTCTTCTCCCGGCAAGGTTTCCGTTTCTGCCCAGGAACCCACTCCAGGGAAAGCCCCAGCAGTCCAATCCCTGCCAATTCCTATCCCTAAGGCCTCGAGGGCAAAGAGTCCCCCGACGCAGCCAAAGCCAGACTCAGGGCTGACCCTCCAGGGGAGCAGCACCCCTGGCCTGAGACAGACGAACTTCAAGTCCAACACGCTGGAGCGGTCGGGCGTGGGGCTGAGCAGCTACCTCTCGGCTGAGAAAGCGCCCAGCCCCCAGATCAGCACCTCTCTGGGAAAAGACTCCTTCTTGGACCAGATGTCACCCCACATCTTGCGTAATTCGCGGCCCCGCCCTGCCTCCCTGGGCACCAGGAAGGACTTCGAGGGGATCCAGGTGGGCAAGCTGGCTGACCTGGAGCAGGAGCAGCACTCCAAACACCTGTCTTTCCAAGGACAGAGCAGGGACAAGCTGCCTCGGCCCCTCTGTGTCAGCGTCAAGATCTCGCCAAAAAGCGTATCCGATGAGCACAGAAGGGAGGCCCTGAAGAAGCTGGGCCTGTTGAAGGAGTAGGGCGCCGGCCACCAGCACCGCACCCACAGCCCCCTCCCCGCACCCCGTTGTTCAGGAAGAGACCCGGGGCTGCCACTTAGCCTTCCCGCCTCACAGCTCGGGGGCTGGGCAGGGGTTGTGTTCTCTCCAATGTCCTCTTCTTTCTGAGGGAGAGATTGGAGCATACGTTTATACTCAGTGGTTGTGCCGAGGAGTGCCTGCACGAATCATCCTGAAGATGGTTTCCACAGGATGGTGTGTGTGTGTGTGTGTGTGTGAGACAGGCTGTATATATCACAGAAGCTATTTATAGGACACAGGGGGTCACTGCTCAGAAGTCCGCTCTTGTTGGAAACTTTCTTATATTGGGTAGAGTTCAGCCTAGCCAGAACCAAGTGTAGAGGAGCAGCCAAACCTGAGGAAAAGCAGTCAGATGAGACAGTGGAGGTGCCAGGGACATTAGGCAAATGCAGGTCACAGGGAATGTGGGTCTCCCAGAATCCCTGCCATGGGTGGAGATGGGCTCACACTTTGCAGGATTCCAGTCTCAGTTCTGGACAGGGGCCCGGGGCCAAGAGGAGTTTTTGTTTTGTTACCTCTTCCTCTGCTGTCTTCTCACTGTCCCTAGTCCCAAGAATCGGACACATCCCTATAATTAAGAACTTTCAATTGACAGATGCCAGAAGCACTCCTGTTGGTTTGAGAAGGCCAGATATGTGCCCACGCAGCACACCTTTACCAGGGAGGGCTTTGTCCATGGACTTGTTAAATTCTGTAAATAAACTACGATGGTCCCTGACTCTGATGTTCCCCTGCTTCCGATGGCGGTTTGCACAGGACTGACCCCAAGGCTGGGCCAACAGTGGGATGGGGGCCCAAGCCCAGAGGATTTGTAAATAAATACCAAAGAACTGTTGTAGGCTTTGTCCCCACGATTGCAAGTTGTTTTTTAATTTCCTCTGTTCCTATGGAAAATCAGCATAATACATTCTCTGCCAATTATTCATAGACTGTCAGAGCTGGGAGGGGCCTTAGTGACACCCCAGTGCACCCCGGCTAGGGAAGGGAAGTGACTCATTGTGGTCACTGTGCCGTTTAATAACAGAGTTGGGGTTCCTGATTCCCCTCCCATGCTGCACGCCCCTCCCCTCAAACAGTGCCTTTGCCCACCCACACAGCCCCCTAAGCTGTGGGAGTCATTAACCAGGATGCAGCCCTAAAGCTCTCCAAGACCCTAAAGTGTCTTCTGAAACATCAGAGATTAAATGTTTTTCAGGATCATATTTAATGTTGTGGTTTTTAAATTTAATTTGGGAACGTAGCAGCATAACAACTTATTATTACTCCAAAATTCCCTGACCAAATGGTGCAACTTGAGAACTTTCCAGAAGATGGTATTATGGGAAGGTGGTGTGGGCTTGTGAGTACAAGCTTGGAGGTCAGACATGGCTGGGCACGACCTCTGCTTCCCCTTAGGAAATATGTGTTACTCAGAGATGCGAGCTGGCTGGAGTCCAAGATGCCCAGATGTGAGGGGCAGATCAAAGAAACCATGCTGGAAAAGTGCCCTTTAGGTCTGTTGAATGTCTCTGGGCCGTGTCCTTAGGGACCCAGCATACGGAGGCTCTGTATTTCTGAAGATGATGAGAAGGTTAAGGTAAGGACACGGGATGGCTCCACCCTGTTGTGGCATGTGGGGCAGGGGTGTGACAGTTTCTAGGTACTCGCTCACACACACGCCCAAAAGCCTGGTGCCTCCTCCTTGGCCCTGGGCGAGGACCTGGCCTGTCGCAGCTGACAGGGTCTCCCACGACTGGCCGAAACCATGTCTTATCACAGACTCCCCCGGAGAGAGAAGGCCCTCCCAGAGGACTGGCCCCACAGGCTGTGTTTGGTTAAACTGCTTCTCGTATGCATCTCAAGAACCAACTTGAGGAATGATCACTTTATTTTTCATTAATTTCCCTGACAAATAGAGAAGCTTGGGGCCAGCTATGAAGTAAGATGTGGTAGGAATCTGGGGCCCTGACATTCACATAAGGCTGACTAACAGATTGGTCAGGAGTACCTCCTCTGAAATCACACTCCCTGGTAAAGGCAATTTCTCTCCCTGACAAAACAGAGGTATACACAGCCTGCCCTTCCACTGAATCCTCATCCTGCCCATTTCCCCAGTTCTCCCAATTCGAGATACTCCCTTCCCTTGTTATTTAAAGATGCCATGTTTCCCCATGTCCTCACCCTTCAAAGAGCATGTTTTGCTCTAACGATGGTCTTTGAGATTCAAGAATAGGATGATAAAGCTAAACCCAGTTGTCTTCATTGTAAAGAAGGTCAAGGGGACCCAGTGAGGGAGGACGTCCACCATCCTGAATTGTACCCATCCTCTTGCATCCAAACACAGTTGCTCTTTGTTCAACTTGAACTGACTAGGGGAGAGGTGAAGGTGGGGTCAGTGTGGTTCTTAGCCCTTTTGGAGGAATTTCAGGCAGAGGTTTGTAAAGGCCATTCATTTGACTTTAAAAAGCACAGTGACAGCCCTACTTCCATGTGGACTCATGTCCCTGCTATACCCTGCCTGCTGCAGTCTTGCTGCAGGGAAGAACAAACCATCTCCCAAATAGAGGAATGGCCCCTCCCCAGCCTGGCGCGGTGGGGTCTCTGCCCTCAGATGCATTGGCAGCCACTCCTCTGAATCACCACTCGTATGCCACCCTGGGAGTTCTACAGGCCTACACGCTACCTTACATGGAGGTTGGGGGATGGGCCCAGTCACCCCTTGGGGGCCCCCCTCCATAGTGGGAAGTGTGGTCTGGCAGATGCCACCCTACAGGCACATAGGTGTGCAAAAGTTAGTGCTTATTCCATGGAAGTCAGGGCAGGTGAAGGACTGGAGAGCAGGCCCTACTTGATGTTATGAGTTAAAGCTAGCGGTGGAGATTTAAATATGTGTAAATATATGAGATGAACCACATCGTCCTCTGATCCATGATTGTGTGTGTAGGAAGAAAAGGATGACACTGTCAGAATATGATGCTGTAGGTTCACAGACTAGAGGAGGAGGAGACCCGGGGATGGGCATGAGAAAGCACGTCCACCTCAATCAGAATCTAAGGAGGGATGCAGATATGGTGCCCCCGTGCCCTGTTCTTCCTGTGAGTGACTGTGGACCTTATAGATCTGGGCTTAATCCATCCTCCGCTTACCAACCAGGGAACCCTGGGGATGTCAGCTTTAACTTTTGAACCTCAGAGTCCTCATCTGTAAAATGGGAATAATAATACCATCCTTTTGAGATTGTTGTGATGAACAAGTGATATATTTAAAGCTTGGTCCTGGACTTAACATAGATATTCGATCAATGAGAGCATTATTCCTTCTGGGTCTCAATTCGTCCTTCTCAAAGGGAGCCAGTGTAGACAGGGTTGGAAGCCAAGAGCTCACCCAGTTCAGCTCTGAGGGGAAATGGGAGAGACCTTGCTGCAGATGAAAGTCCAAAGTAAGAAGTAGGCTTTGGCATGCTCTCCGAGTGACTCAACTTCACCCACACCATGATTCCCAGAATCTGGAAACACAGGGATCTGAGGGAAGATGGCGTTTCTATCTCGATGAAGGCTGAGCCAGCTATTTCCAGCTTGTCTATCCCCAAACCCAGCTTCCCACTCATCATCAATTTCTTGTTGCCCATAACCAGATAGTTTACTTCTTTTTGCTTCATTTACCTTCCCTTTGCTGTGGTTCAAGGAACTATATGCTGCTCTATAGCTATTTGTTTTTAACATGGAGAAAAAGAATAAACTTACATAACAGGAAGGAACTTTGTCTAAAATCAGGAAGAGGCAGAGGCTAAAAAAGGTTTCAGGAATTCTAGGGCATTTTCTAAAATAAGGTAAGCATCTTTCAGGAATGAATCAAGCGTTAGTCAGCAGGAGCAAGAATGTATATTGGATGATCTTTCCGAATCCCTTCTGATATGAGAGCCCGTGAATTGCAGGAGTCACCACCACCACCGTCATCATCACTGACTCGGCATACAAGTGAGGCACAAACAGGTGATGTTCGAAATCCCAGCCGCCATTCTCTCTTGCTCATTGCCTTTCTAGAGTGTTGTCTTTATTCGCCATTTGCCATGTATCCAGATTATTTTGAAAAAGCTCTGGAGCAAGTGAGCTTTAGTGAGTCACTTCATCTCATTCATAAAATGAGGGACTTCAACTGGACTGTCCCCTAGATCCATGCCAGCTCTGAAACGTATGTTTAAATAAGTCCAAGCTACTGAATCAGGAAGACCAACACCCTGCGAAAAACAATCACCCCATAGTCTAAGCTAAAACGTGTGTCATAGTACCCGAGAGCTGGAAGGAAGGAAATACTTAAGTTATGTAATCCAGCCTCCCACATAAAGAGGAATTGTGCCTATAAGTAGATATAAATAGAGAGGGATGGGTGGACGGGTGGATGCATGGAAGGAGGGGAGGGGGTAAGAGAGGACATCCAGTGCCCAAGAGCACAGACTAGGAGTCAGGCTCTCTGCACCTCAACTTCCTTTTCAGTCTATTTCACTTTGATTCCTTTAACTTCCTTTGTTGTGCTGTTCAAGGAACTATATGCTGTCCTGCAGTTACTTAGTATAAAAATGGAGTTTAAAAAAGTGAACTTACAACAGGAACGAACCCCACAGAAGCAATAACAATACTTCCCTGTTGCAGTTGTCACGAGAATAGAATCAAATGAGATAATACATATTAAAAAACACTTACATTCGATCAAAATGAAAACATAATTCTAAAAGATGCATGCACCCCAATGGGCACAGCAGCAGTATTTGCAGTTGCCAAGGCATGGTACCAACCTAACAGTCCATCAACAGAAGAATGGATAGAGAAGATGTGGTATATATAATGGAAAACCTCTCGGTCATAAAAATAAGAATGAAATTTTGCCATTTGCAACAACATGGATGGACTTGGAGGGCATTGTGCTAAGTGAAATAAGCCAGAGAAAGACAAGGACTGTATGAGATCACTTATTTTGTGGAATCTAAAAAGTACAACAAGCTAGTGAGTGTAACAAAAAAAGAAGCAGACACAGATACCCAGAACTAGTGGTTACCAGTGGGGAGGGAGGGAATGGAAACGGGGCAACACACAGGTAGGGGAAAAGGGTTATTAGGGGATTGTATGAGATCATGCACATGAAACTTTTAGAACTTGTAAAGCACTATAGAATTTAAAGAATCTTTCATTCAATTAAAAACAAAAACAAACCCACTTGACACATTGTTCAATAAATGCAATCTATTAATGTTACTATGTAATTACATATTATATAATGTAATTCAGATGCCAATGGGTCCCCCTTGAGGACTGGATTAATCCTAGCCTGCACCTAAATTCCTCAGCCTGAAACAGCCAAAAGCCCTCATCCAGTTTCCAGAACCTCCTGCAGCCAACCTCCCTCCTGTGTCCCCTCGCATCTATGGTGCCACTTCATGGTCCCCCATACCTGCCCGTCCCATGGCCCCCTCGCTGTCCCCACTCCTATCAGTCCAGGCTCAAAGCCCAGGCCTCTAACTGACCCCCACGGGAAATCAAGTTTAAGCATTTCATTGTTTTTTCAGTTTTTAACTGAAGATCAGGCATGTCCTGACAAAAGGCATGCAGCCTGCCACAACCTCCGTGTCACCCTCTCTCTCCTCTCTCTCTTCTCTCTCCCTCCTGGTGAGTCACAGCACACCCAGGAAATCCTCACCTCCACCCATACTCTGGGCCCCTCATGACCTGAGTATCTGCCCCAAGAGATTTTTAAAGAAAATTTCTTCTCCATGAACAAGGGTGTCTCACTGAGCTCTGGAGTGTTCTCTGCCTCCTTACCTTTGCGCCTGAAAGTGTGAGGGGAGTTGGGGGGGGGGGACAACAACACAAGATGGCTGTGACCACTACACTTCTGACTCACACCGACTCTTGCCAAGGGGTTGGGCAGGGCCTTCTTTGCATTGCTCCTGGCTCTGCAAGGGGAGAAGCTTAGTCTCCTTTCCCAGTGACACCCCAACCTAATGCTTCAGGTGGGAGCTCCTCTGTTATCAATCAAGGCACCAAGTAAGTAGGTCTTGTGAACTGTGGGCATAGAGTTTAGTTGAAGTTAGTTCAAATACGACATTATTAGCATTTTAGGATGACCTGAAGTCAGACACAATGCTAGCCTCATCTTCTGCCACCCCACCTCACTACCCTGTACCTCTGACCTCATCCGCTGGGAAGGCGTATCCTCTGGGGACATCGTGCCTCCTGCAAAAAGAGGTTGGGGTAACTATCAAGGCTTTATGTTTTTGTTCTCCTGCATGGGACTCGAATATCTCCCTGTGACATATAATTAGAAATATATGTTTGGTCTTCAGCCCTGTTTCTGGCACAGAACTCCTAAAAACCCTTGAAATTTCATGTGATGAAAGCAATAAAGCTGTCCTTTGTTGCATTAATGGGGTGACTTTTGGAAAGCCCCTACATAACCTAAGAAGGAGGGGTTGTTCACCAGGGGAGCCAACCACGTGATTAGAGAGTTGGAACTTTCAGTACCATCCGCTCTGCTCCCCCTGCACCCCGACCCTGACCTCTGGGGAGAGGAGAGCTCAGCCATCAATGGCCAATGATTTAATCAATCGTGCCTGTGCCATGAAGTCCCCATAAAGACTCAAAAGAGTGGGGCTCAGAGAGCTTCCGGGCTGGGGAATCACAATGCTTCCGCGTGCCACCGTGTCAGGCACCAGACTCCGTGAGGACAGAAGCTCCTTTGCTCAGAACCTCACCCAGTGTATCTCTTCACTTGGCTGTTGATTCATATCCCTTAATATCCCTTGTAATAAACCAGTAATCTAGTGAGTAAACCGGTTTCCTGCAAGCCACTTAGCAAATTAGTTGAACCTAAGGAGGAGGTTGTGGGAACCTCTGATTTGTAATCAGGGGATCAGAAGCAAGGGTGATAACCTGGGCTTGCAATCGGCATCAGAAGTGAGGGGCGGTTGTGCCAAACTGAGCCTTTGACCTGTGGAATCTGATGTCGTCTCAGGATGGGGAGTATCAGGATTGACATGAATTGTAAGACACCCTGCTGGCACCACACTGGAATTGGGTACCGGATCCGACTCCCCATGCTGCTACACTCATTTCCTGACCTCAGGGTCTAGAAGATTGGGCAGAATTCACAGCTTGAGAAATTACACTTCATACCTCCTGTCTGCGCTTTATGCCTCAACTGCCTACTCTCCCTCCACTTCTAACTCAACTTGTTCAAACACAGATGCGTGTGGAGCATCCCCCACTAAATCTGCCCCTTTTACAATGTTCTTGAGCTCAGTGAGCGACACTAGCATCCAACCACTCAGCAAAGCCAGAGACCAAAACATCGTCCATAACATCACTCTCAGTCATCAGTTACCAAGTTATGACAATATCACCTCCAAAAATCATTCAGATCTGTTGTCTTCTCTTCTTTCTTGCTGCCACCGCAGCCGCACCAGTGCCCCACATCTCTCTGGACCACAGAGGCAGCTTTCCAAGTGTTCTTTTCACATCGACTCAAGCCTCCCTCCAGCCCCTCTCCACCCAGCAACAGGATGGTCTTCCCATCTGTGGTGCATCACCCTTCATGTAAGAGAAAAGAAACCCTAAGAAAGCATACACGTATCTGCACATTTGTGCAAAAGGGAATACAGGAAGGGCAAACCAAAACCTAACACGACTGAGTCCCTACAGAGGGGTCGGTGGGAGAGCTGGGGAAGACTATGGGAGTGGGAACAGCGCTCCCTCCGGGGGTGCCGCTCGGCTGAGTATTTTACTCCATATTTGGCTCTTGAGGGACCCTTTACTTTAACTCTTTTGTCCTTTGGACAGGCCTCTACCATTTTTTTGAGTACTTCCTCATTTTTTTTTTTTTCTTTTCACCAGCACAAGGTGTATTGGGCCCATCTCTTCTTTCCCGGTCCTCACTCCAGAATTCTCCACCAAGGACCAATGGATCCTTTTCTTGGAAGATGATATTTAGAAACTAAGACCTGGGTGTGAGACATGCTCGTTGCTTCTAGGCCCTCTCAGCAGACAGAACCAGGAAATATACGTGTGAATAGACACACATGTCTGTATCTTTGACTAGATTCACCTAACTGTATATATATTGAAAAGTCATGAGTTCATACTGATACCTCCAATTCCAATCCAATATTGCAGGTTCATTCTTCCTCATTTTCTTTTCTTTTTTTTTTTTAATTGACATATAGTGAATTGACAATGTCGTGTTAATTGTCTTAACTTTTTAAAATAAATGTGAAAGGGACAAAAGAGCCAATGTAAAGAGTGTCTCAATAGCCAAGTATGAAATAAGTTGAGCATCAAAATAAGTGATACTGATGACTATAACTCATAGAATGAAATACATATGCATGATTCCATACTGATATAAAGTTTGAAAATTGAATAAGTAAGTGGATGTTAAGGAACAATTCTTTGTTACAGTACAATTCCAAACAGTAAGCGTGGAAAGAATGACAGAAACAGAAAAATGATAATTTGGTAGACACCGCAGTAATCATTGTTGCAGGTAAGAATCATTAATGGATGCTAAAATTGGTGAGAGTCCGATGAGAAATAGTCTCCAAGTATCCTCCTACAAAATACTTAACCATTGAAAAGAGAGAAACAGTAGCTGAGCAATCAAAGTTAGCATCACCAGTTATGACACACATTGACATCAGGGTCCTCCTGTCGCACTGCACTGAGAAGGACACACCATCACAGCTGTGGTGTTCTTGCCAGGAAGGCACAACCTGAACTTAAATGAGGAAACATCAGATGGACACAAATTGAGAGACATTCTACAAAATAATCGGCCAGTACTCTTTAAGAGTACAGTGGTCTTAAGAGATAAAGAAAGACTGAAAGCCTGTCTCATGTTGGAGGAGTTTAAAGAGAAATGGCAAATAAATACCGTGTAGGAGCCTAGTGTCGATCCTGCAGCAGAAAAGCACATCCCAATTTGCTGTCAGTAAGTGCCAGGGAAGATGTGAACATTCGGGGAAGATGGGTGAAGAATATATGGGAACTGTTTGTACTATTTTTGCAACTTTTTTAAAGTCTAAAATTCTTTTAAAATAAAAAGTTTCAAGAAAGAAATTTTTTCAAAATAGAAAGCTCAAGCAGACATGATCGGGCTTCCCTACTGCTCTTAGGACACAGATCTGAACACCAAGTCCCCCATGGAGCACCACTCTTAGACATGAACTTCAAGATCTCCAAGTTCCATCCTAGGCAGCCCTAGGTCATCCCAGCCTCCCCTGCACTTTCTCTGAGCGGCAGTCGCTCCTTCAGTTCATGGAATTAGTTACCTCTTCCCCAAAGAGCATTTGCACACAACTATTTCACTAATGTCCGCTCCTCCATTAGACTAAGAGCCACAGGATCAAAGACCATGCCTCTTTTTGGTCACCCTTGTATGTGCAGCCCATTGCACAGTTCCCAGCATGTGGTAAGCACTCAGTAACTACTGGTTGAATGAATGAAGGAAGGAAGGATGAACTAGGAAGCAGGGTGCCACAAGGACCCACCATTCCTGCAGCTCAGACAAAAGGTGAGACAGTTCTGATTCACCAAGTCTCAAGTACGCCTTTTTAATTTTTCCAAATATGCCCCAGTCACACTGAGACCTGCCAGGTATTAGGTAACCAGGTGGTCCTAATGGGCCGCAAGGTAGTTAGGCTTGACTAGCAAGTGTGTGGACTTTGTCTCTACTCAGAGCCTTGATTGTACTGGGGAACTTCTAAACAGAGAAAAAGAACCCTTAGGGGGAGGGTATAGCTCAGTGGTAGAGCACATGTTCAGCATGCACGAAGTCCTGGGTTCAATTCCCAGTACCTCTGTTAAAAAAAAAAGAAGTAAATAAATGAGCCTAATTACCTCCCCTGCCTCCCAAAAGGACAATGTAAAATAAATAAATAAATTCTAAAAAAAGAAGAACCTCTTCCCAGCTCGCGTGCCTTGAGAGGCAGCAAAGATCAGGTTGAGAGGGCAAACTCTCATGTCAGACCTTGGGGTTCATCTTGAGAATTGTAATGACAGGTAACATCGACTGCAGTTAATCTAGACAGGATAACCGAGGTAGGCAGTTTACCCACATCATTCTTTTTAATCCTCCCAACAACCCTAGTATTATTGCCATTTTGTGGAAGAGGAAACTGAGGTATGAAGAGGGTAAAAGATTTGCCCCTAGTCACACAGCTAACAGATTGTGTCAAGCCTCAAACTCTGGCTCTTGTACAAACTTCCTAAAATTGTTTCTTTTCCATCATTCTCTCAATGAATGTGAAAACTGTCCAACCTCAGTCAATGTTCCAGTAAGAAAGGTCTCTTAAGAGACCACTCCCGTGGCCTCCATCCTGATGGCTTGTTTGTCATATCAGGTTGGGATTATGCACTTTTAACAGCATCTGGGGACTTCATCCTGACGGTTGAGCTTTTCTGGCGGGTGCCTGCCTGGCAGGAATTTGGGCCCAGAAAGATTGGCAGTGTGGTCAGAAGAGAACCTTCTGGATGGGGACCTGAGTTGCGTGGTGGCAGATAGCCGATCCCATCCCTGGCTCCAGTTCCTTTCCTGGAGATCATCTCAAAGAAGTGACTGTCAGCTGCGTGACACTTGAGGCTGATTTTGAAAAACAAGACTTCCAACTCTCCAGCTGCCTGCTCACCCATGCATTTTATAAAGGTTTTCTTTCCCAGAAACTCTTCAACAGACTTTACTTTAGGTCCATGAGACAAGCCTCCCCTAGTTGTGTGGGTCCCTTCCCCATCCTCACTAATGGAAGCCAGCCTGGGAGAAGGGGGTGGGTATCAGAATTCTGTTGACAACCCACAGTGTCCCCAGAAGTCCAAGTGAAAGTTTAAATAAGTGAGTGAAGATGGAGAGGAGAGAGTGAATTGTATGGATGTTCACGAATCTAACTAGCTGCTTAGTGACTGACAAAATACAAAGAATGAAGGGAAACAAGAGTTTAAAATGATGCCCACGTCACTGGCCTGGGCTGAGACCCTTCCTCGGTGCCATCAGTGTTGAGCTCGTCTGAGGTCTGTACTGCATAACACAGGCTGGGAGAAAATTCTTCCCTCTGAAATTTTCACTTCTCAGTTATGGAAGTTGTGGTGTCAGGGTGGGGAGGAGGTGATTACTTTAAAAACCCTCACCCCTTACTGAGACAGGCTTTCAAGGCTTGGAGGAATCTAATGAAACTCATCATCAAGGCAGTAACTTATTGAAGGGTGGGGGGTGGTTGATCTACATGAAATAACACACAGCTCAAGTCTAATCCTGAGACAGAAGGAGAGAGAGAGAGAGTCTGTTCCTGCACAGACCTTTCAAACACTGTCCTTGGGAGAGGGGTGGCTAGAATCCACATTTAACGAACATTTAAAGAACATGATGTGTTGTGTTCAGGCTTTGAGTTGGAAAGAAGGGGGCTCCCTGTCTAATGGGGAAGGCATGGATTCTGCCCTCGGAGAGTATTCCAATGTGGGAGGCAGAGCACACAGATGAACAGAGCCACAGAAAGAGGAGGCAAATGAGCCCAGGACAGAGGGGGCGCATCACCACCGAGGGACATGGAACAGAGTGTCGGTGGAGCTGATCAGAGGAAGCTGACTGAAAGCAAGGATGTTGGGCTCCAGTTTGGAAGGATGAAGAGCTTAATCTGAGAAGCCAGAGGAAAAGAATTATTTAATGGGCTTGAGTTTAGGAGGAAGGAAGGAAAAAAATGTTAGAACTCCTCGTCCTGAAGAAAGAAAGGTAACTGTGTGTCCGATCGGCCAGCTGAACCCCAGTCATCCCCAGAGAGGAAGCCCTGGGCAAGCTCATCACATCTGCTTGACCCAGGGTTTTCTCTTGCCTGGAGCTGGGGCACTCTCTTCCTCCTGCTCCACTGCATTCAGAGCCACAAAGTGAAACTGGAGGCTCTGGGTGGCCTCCCACCTCTGGAAGGATCCAGGCAGGAAGGTAACAATGAGCCAATGTTTGGCTCAGGAGACAAAGGTCCTTTGATAGGACCTTGGCCTTGGCAGACTCTTCCTCTCTGTCTGCAAATAAACCTGGATTCCATTCAGGGAAAGCAGGAGCAGGAAGCAGCAATTAGAGAGGAACCCCTTGTCCTTGTAGACGTGTGTGGCTGTAGCATGGGGTGCAGTTTGGACCCTGGCCTGGATATCAAGTTTCTGCTGATGCCCTCTGATAAGGTCCTCCTCACACCTGGGGAGTTTGGTACCCGCTCTGAGAGAGATAGGGCTGGGGCCAGGAAACCACGGGGAGAGAGACCAGGACCTCCGTCTGCTCTGGGCGTCCTAAAGCACAGTGCCGGGGTCTGGACCTGTCCTCGGGTTAGAGGCCCTGAGCTTGCATTTCTAGAGGCCCGTCTCCCTCTGTGAAGTGTCGGTTCCTTGGCAAATCTCAGTGAATTTCAGCTAATCAGCTTTCCAAGGCAAAAGATGGAAGAGAAAACCAAGCAGATGTGTGGATCTACAGGGAAACGGAGTACTGAGCAAGGGAAGTTGGCTTGAGAGGTGGGACCCAATGTGCTGGGGTGAAGAGAGGAGCCAGCCACCCCAGGGGCGGGATATGGTGATGAAGGAAGCTGAGAAAGGGCTCCGGGGCCAGCCCCTGGGGGTGGTGCCTGCCAGACCCACCACATACTCTTTTGGAATCACCCTCCCTGACACACTCTTTCAAATCCTTCCATAAACATCAGAACGATCTTCCTTCCTCTCTCCTCTAGTTACCCATCCCCCTCTTCCCGGAAGTTGTGCTTGGGTTAAACAGAAGACCCTTTGCCAGACTGTGTCAATTTATCATAAGGAGTGCATTGCAAAAGGAGATTCTCCCGAGGACCATTAGCATCCACCTTCACGCCCTTCTAACTTGGGGAGGGAGAGTGGAAGGTTTTACAGGGCTTCCGCAGGAGATGGGTCAGCCGAAGTTCAGCTAGTTTCAGGAACTGTTGATCAAGAATGGTTCTCAGAAGAAGGAGGAACTGTTCTCACGGAGTAGCACCCAGTATTTGGGCCATTTGGATTTTATCAAGAGGGCTGGTGTGGAATAGTTAGGGGCTAGTGATAGTCATCCTTTTTTTTTTTAATTGAAGTATAGTTGGTTTACAATGTTTCAGGTACACAGCAAAGTGATTCAGTTATACATACATATATATATTATTTTCCACATTCTTTTCCATTATAGGTTATTACAAGATATTGAATATCGTTCCCTGTGCTATACAGTAAGTCCCTGTGATATTGATTTATAATAAGAAATATGGGGGGTGGGTATAGCTCAGTGGTAGAGCGTGTGCCTCGCATGCAAGAGGTCCTGGGTTCAATCCCCAATACCTCCCTTAAAAAGTATAAATAAATAAATAAACCTAATTACCTCCCCCTACCAAAAAAAAAAAAAAAAAACCTTAAAAAAAAAGAAATATATATTTGGTCTTTGACCCGGAGCCCCCTTCTTGGCAAGGAGCTCCTAAAACCCTTGGATTTCCAAGGTCAGGAGAATGTGGTAAACGTGTCTTTTGTTTTGCTAATGTGGGGACTTTGGGAATGCCCTTAGACCACCTAAAGTTGCAGGCTGATTGTCAGGGGACCCAATCTTGTGATTAGAGGGTTGGAATTTTCAGTCCCAACCCCCCATCCTCTGGGGAGGGGAAAGCGGCTGGAGGATGAGTTTAAACATTAATGGCCAATGAATTAATCAATCGTGACTATGCAATGAAGCCTCCATTTAAAAAAAAAAAAAAAGCTCGGGGTTTGGAGAACTTCCAGGTTGGTGAACACGTGGAAATTAGTGGAGAGTGGTGGCCTGGAGAGAGCACAGAAACTCTGCCCTTCCCTCATAGCTTGCCTTGTGCCTCCCTTCCACCTGGCTGTTCCTGAGCTGTATCCCCCAACCCCCTCTTTTTTTTTTTTTTTTCAAATAAACCAGTAATCTAGTAAGTAAAATGTTTCTCTGGGCCCTGTGAGGTGCTCTGGTAAATTAATCAGAAACCAAGAAAGGGGTTGTCAGAATTTCAAGGAAGGGGTCATTGGAACCTCCAATTTTATAGCTGGCAGGTCAGAAGGACCTGGACTTGTGACTGGCATCTGAAGTGGCAGCTGGGGGACGAGGGCAGTCTGGTAGGACTGAGCCCTTAACCTGTGGGATCTGACTCTATTTCCAGGTAGATAGTGTCAGCATTGAGTTGAATTGTAGGAAACCCAGCTAGTGTCTGAGAACTGCTATGTGGAATGTGGACTCCTGCCCTCGCACCCACTAAACGCTCTCATTGGAATTGAGTGCAGAAAAACAGGGTTAAAATCATGTGTGTTTGGACAAAATAATGTTGCTTTACATTTTAGGAAACAAAGAACTTGCCCACCATCAAGCCATCAACCACTGCAGCCGCTCCGAGCTGCGCCCAGAGGGGAATTCAGGATGGAGGAAAAAAAACAATACTGGCCCCAGAGAGTTAAGATGCACATCAAAGGAATACTTTCAATGAGCCCAGATTTTTGCATCTTCCCATACAGAGAAAAACACTAAAACACTAAAATCATTAACTTGAGATGTCTGCTTTTTTGTGTGATTAGCAGTAATCTTTTAATGTTCAACTACAATGTTTTCGCTTTTTTGGATTTTTTTTTTCCCCAGCAAAAACTCCCATATGGCCTGGCTCCTCCCTTACCTCTTTGGAACAGTTCCCCAGAGCTAAGAGGCTGATTCCCACGCTATCATCCTTGGTAAGGTCCCCGAGTAAAAAGTAACTCTCAACTTGTGGGCTGTGCATTTTTTCTCAGTCAAAATGTGTGCTAGACGGGTTGGGAGGAATAGCTGCTGGGGACAAGGACACAAGACAGCCACCCTGGGAAATTCTCAGCCCACTAAAAGTGAAGAACAAATACACATGCCCCCCACTGACCGCCCCTTTAGTATAAGCAGCAGTCCCCTTCCTTTTGCTCCAGCCCTGCCGGTGCCCCACCTCCCTGGGAACAGAGGAATCTGTACTCAGCTGGGCTGGCACTTGGCACTGGGTATTGGGAGAGGGGCAGTGAGCCCTGGGCTCTGGGGAGAGCAGAAGTAGAAGAACCGGCTGAGCTAGGAGGAAGCATTCTTGTCATTTTCTTCCCAGACTGAGGAGGAGAGGGAGGGTGGAGGGGAGCAGGTGGGGAGAGCTGTGGAAGGGATAAGGAGGGGTCACAAAAGGTTGAGTGCTCTCTGTCCAGAGCCAAAATTGGGTGGTGCTGTGCCTCCTTGATTCCAGCAGGATCTAAAGAAGGCAGGCTGTTGACTGGCCCCACCTTGCAAGGCTGTGTGTGAGGAGGGACCTGTTAAGTTGCCCAAAGGAAGATGGAATTTGATGGGCAGTAGACAGATGGAGCTGGGTGCCACGCACAGCCAGGCCCATCCCTGGTACAAGATGGGAGAGCCTGGTGCTGCCTGGACTAACGCATTTTCTGTGAAAAGTAAAGGCAGAGTGTCCTCCAGTGCCTAGGTTCCCTCGTCCTTACACATGAAATGCATCATGGTTCAAAGTTAACCAGCAGTGAAAAATGCCATGATATCACTCAAATGTAGAAGCTTAAAAAAAAAAGAAAGACACAAGTGAACTTACTTACCAAACAGAAACAGGCTCACAGACATAGAAAACAAACTTATGGTTACCAGTGGGGAAAGAGAGCGAGAGGGATAAATAGCAGGTACACACTACTGTATATAAAATAGACAAACAACCAGGTCCTACTGTACAGCACAGGGAACTATATCCAATATCTTGTAGATATAAAATAGATAAACAGCAAGTTTCTTCTGTATAGCACAGGGAACTATATTCAATATCTTGTAATAAACTTTAATGAAAAAGAATATGAAAATGAATATATGTGTGTATATGCATGACCGAAACATTATGCTGTACCAGAAATTGACACATTGTAAACTGACTGTACGTCAATAAAAATAAATAAATAATAAATAAATAAAACTAACCAGCAATGAAAACTTTTTCCTTTCCTTTCTTTCTACAACTGAATCTGATAAGCTAAACCTTATCATTTATAACACAAATGGTGAACTCATTGGAGAAGGGAGATGGACTGAGGAAAATGTGAACAGAGCCTCTTAATATGTCTCAAGATTTGGGTATGGGCAGTTCACTATTTATTGATTGATTTTTATTCGCTATGGGCATCACAACGGATTTATCCGACTCCCCCCTTTGACACACATCGAAGAAAAGAAGTAGAAGAAGGGTTGTGAGAGGATTGGAGCTAGACTTGCCCAGAACAGTGGTTTAAATAAAATGAGTGCTTAATAAGTGAGCTATGAATTGACTGGAAGTGATGGTCAGGGAGAAGTGGTTGATGACAGACACCCAGTTCATGGCAACTGCTGGGCGAGAGCACCCACCGGGTCCTGGGGGAGGAAATGCTCTCCTTTCAGGCCCTGGGTGAGTCTGCGCATCACCTCCTGATCTCTGATGACAACAAACACGTCTTCTGCCAGCCCAGCATTTCTCAGTAAACCTAACATGCCCCCAGTTACAATCTCATTTGGATCTCAAGACAAGGAAGATGAGGAAGTTGAGGTTTTTCATTTTATTTTACAGATGAGGGTGCTAAGGCTCAAAGAGATTAAGTGACTGACTCAAAGTCCCAAAGTGATGCTTCCAGGACTGGAACTCAGTTATCCCGACTCCCGTGCATGGTACTGAGTAGAACAGACACGTTCCCTGTCCTCATGGAGTATTCAGTCCAGCAAAGGATGAGGTAGACATTAAATAGATAATGACAAGATGGAGTATTATGAAAGCATATAAGGGGACCTTGGGTAGATTTCTCTGAAGAAGATGCTGAGCTCACATCTAAAGGATCTGAACAAGATAAGTGGGAAAAGAGAGGGGAAAGGAGTTAGAGGCAGGGACAATGGACATTCCAGGCAGCAGCAACAGCAAGTGCAAAGGTCCTGAGGAAGGAAAGCAGAGCCCTTCCAGGAACTTGAGCATAGCTTGGTGAGGACAGTGGGACAAGGTGAGGCTGCAGGTGGGCTGTTGTCAGCAAGCAGAGCCTGGTTGGCCATGCTAAGGAATTTGGATGTGATGCACAATGGGGACCACTGGGAGTCCCAGACCGGGGGAGTTCAGTTATGTTCAATTCATTGAGGAACTAGTACTCAAGTTCAGCAAAGACATATCAAGTGTCTACCACTTGTCAGACATGACGCAATTTCAGATACCTTGAGCAAGCTATTTCACATCTGTAAACTCCAGCTTCTTTATCTGTAAAACATGGATGCTAATGCATCCCATTCTGGGTTGTCGACAGGATTAAATGAGATACCTCTGTGAGGGGCCTACTAGGTGCTCAGCAAGAGCTACCTCTTCCTCCTCCCTCCATCTGTCTATCCTTCCTCCATCTCCCTCCTTTCCTATTTGCTACAGTTCATATTGCACGTCACTCCCAGACTGATACTCTATTCGCATGGGGCTGCTCCCTGGGTCAAAAATCTCGGTTCCCATCACCAAGCCCAGTGCCTCTTGTCTGCCGTGGAGGACCCTCGGCTGCTGGCCCCACCTCTCCTCTGCTCTCCATGCTTCAACTCCCACTGCTCGGGAACATGCACAGGCTGGTTGCACGTTTCCCATTCATGCCGATTTGTTCCTCTTGGCCTTTGCTTCCGCTGGCTCACCCTCACGGAATGCCCTTCCTGCCTCTCCAGCCCCGGAGGCATCCCTCACGACTGTCCTGATCCCCTCCTTCTCTGATTTCCAACCTCACTTGCTGCCTGTATCCATTTCTTTGGCACCAAATCACAGAGGCACCGACGCCTTCAGGTGGATTCCTGCGTCCGTACCTTTCTCCTGTCAAGATAGGGACAGACCCAGGGGAGTGAGATGATCAGGTCTGCATTTTTGAAAGATCCCTCTGGCTATTGGAAGAACAGATGAAAAGGCGAGGGTGCATTCAGGAGAGTTGGAATTGGGTTAAAGCAGCACTGATGGCTGGAACACTCCCAGTGAAGTACCCAAAGTGTCTGTGGGCCTGGAAGCAGACTGGAGGGGTCAACGCTCAGAAGAGCAGCAGCATCCTCAGGCCTGAGTGCCCTCTCCTTCCCGAAGCACATTTGTCCCAACTTACTGCCTCTCGTCCTCTCCACGCCCTTCCTTCTTGATGAGACAGCCCGGTTTAGGGTGGGGATGGAAAAAAAGAACAGCCACCACCACCCCCTTCTGAAGTGTGGGCTAAGCCACAAACTGGTTCAAACCTGCCAGTTCAGAGATGTCTGCAAGGCCAAGACCCAGCCGGCTGGGTTCAAAGTGGCTTCACCGCATTCTTGTGCCCAGACTCACCCACAGGAGGCCGGGGACCGCCTCTTCCTACCCAGACAGCGGGCAGCCCTCCAGCCTCCACGTAAATCACCTGAGCCCGGGGCGTTGCTCCATTCTCCTGTGTGGGGCTGGGTGGCTTCTGGAGGTGGGATTAACAGATAGGTTCTGGGTGGGAGATGTAGACATAAGAACGAGTTTCTAGTCCTGGCAACTCTGCCCACTGAGATCCAATGGTCTAAACTTTGGGCGTAACCACAGCTGTCAGCCCAGGCTCTGGTGGGTCCCCTGACACCCGCTGTTCAGTGCTCTTCTTTTCCATTGTGAGAAATGGGAGTGACCACTGCCTGGGGCGCGGGGACTTCTGTTTTAGGGTTCTGCTCTGTCAACAACGTAGGCAGGTAGCCTGACTTCTCTAGGCTTCAGTTTCTTTCACTTCAAAATGGGCAAATGATCGCTCACATTGTGTATACTTCACAGGGGAGAAAAAAGATCGATGTGAAGGTACTTAGAAAAGCGAAAAATATAATACTAAGATAAAAAGTGTTAATAACAATACCAATGTTAGCAACAAAGTCGATGATAGCAACCTTATGTCCATGGAGACCCACGTGGCTGTGCAAGCACTGGGCACCCTTGATCTCGGGCCCCAGAAGTAGTGCTCCGGCCACTGGGCAGAGGTTCTGCAGCCCTGCTTTGCTGCACTAGGTTAGGGAAGCTCCCACACGGCCCTGGGTACCTTGTCTAGACCACCCTCCCTCCCGGCTGGTTCACTTCTCCTGAAACTCTATCACTTCCCAGGGAAGTGGGTGGAGATCATTATCAGTTCAGAAATGGCAGTTGCAACTGCCCAGGGCAAGATTGAAGCTGATGCCTACAACTGAGATAATTCCTGGGAGGATTCAGTGCCCAGTGACTAGAGAAAAGGAGAGTACTGAGGCCAAGCAGAGGATGAAACATAAAGTAGCTATGTATGCCTTCCAAGTCTCAACCTCGCTTCCCCTCAAGAGTGCCGTTCTCTCCCAAGGCTTTCATGAGGTTTCCATTATCTGACCCCTCCCGGGGCTCGGTAGTGTGGGTAAACTCCTAAGTTTATGCCAAAGGAATGAATCTCTAAGAATAAACCTAAGTACAGAGAAGCCTAACCAACCAAGACCACCAGGCACAAATCTGACAAAATCACATTTATTGACTCAATGCAGTGAGAGAGAGTGTTCCAGAAATGTAGAATGAGCCTTGACAATATGGAAGACAGGAAGCATCTTTTATAAGGATTGGGTTCCCGCTACAGAATTTTGAGGACAGTCTTGGGGAATGGGGCTCAGTTCTGACTTGATTGTTGTTTCTGATGCAGGATTCAGATACGTGGATGTTAACTAGGGATTGGGTGTTGTTATGAGTTGAGGGCCATTTAGCAATAGGGTATCCCCAATACTAAACAGAGCAAAGTGAGTCGGGGAACATCACTGGTAAGAAAGAGGTGGTCACTCAAAGAGGAAGGCATTCACTCTTTACAACATTTTACATCTGCTGCGTGACTTTGGGAGAGACAATGTTTTCTGTCAATTTTGCCACTGGTTTTATCTGGTCCGTCCTCACCACCCGATGAAGGGCAGGGCTGCTTTTTGATTTTTCTTTCTGAGATGATTTTGATTATAGGGGCTTCGGGTTGGGTAGCTATCTATCATGTATGTATCATATCTGTACATATATGTCACATGATGGTTAGGGATACAGCTCCTTGAGTCAGACTGCCTGTATCCACAACCCTGTTCTATGATTTGCTTATCCCTGGGATCCTTAGCGAGTTATTTACCATCTCTGTCTCTCAATGTCCTCATCTGTAAAGCAGGAAAAAAATCCGAGCTCTTACCTCATAGGGTTATTGTGAAGATTAAGAAAATAATACATGTGGAGTTCTTAGACCAGCTGTCTGGCCCTCAGCTAGTGTTCAATAAATATTAGTTCTTTTTCTTCTTTTTTTTTTATTTTAAAAGTAACCTAACTTCTGATTAAAGGTGCCAGACCTACCACACATGTTTTCTTCTCTCTCATCAAAGACTCCTCTAAGTAATAATTAAATTGCAAAACAAACAAACAAACAAACAAACAAACAAACAAAACCTCTGAGCAATGAAGAGACTCAGGAGAGCAGTGACACCCCAGGACAGCTGTGCGGCAGGTCTTGTGAGCGAACGATACCCACCGTGGAGCAGGACGCCCGAGGGCTGCAGGAGGAAGGTGTTGAGCAAAAAGCACGATTCAAGAGGCGTAATACCATCCACGAGACTGGGAAACTTTGACTCAGGACAAATGTCTCTCTACTGATATCCCAAAGCCAGAATTCATTAGAGCTGGGGACTGGGAGTTGATCAGGGTATCGAGAGCGCAAGGTCAAGTCTGCCTGGGTTTGCCCTGGAGGGGCTGGAGCAGGCGGAGAATGTGTGGACTGTGGGGGAGCTAACAGTCATCGCTCTGTAACCAGAGTAGAAGTCACACCGATAAATGCTGGCCTCTCTAACCTCATCAAGGGCACTTTTCAATCTCTAAAGTGAACATAGGAAGCACAGGAAGTACCATCGGGGTGTAGGAGAAACTATCCAAACTTCCATTCATTTCTTTTTATTTCTTTGTGTGTGTATCCATTCTGATGTACATAATAAATTACCAAAGGAGGAAATGTACAAGTATGTGTGTATATATGGATGCACATACACACACACAGCACATGCGCACGCAGACATTTTACCTGATGGGGTGGATAGTTATTATTACTTGGAGACCCCTGATAAACAACAGCCATGTAGGGGAGAGTCACTTAGATCCTCGAAGTCAGACAGAGTAACAATGATCGCAACTATTGCTGCACAGAATTGCAGCTATTGTATGTCAGGTGCTTTGCAGGATGATTTTCATTTGATTCTTTCAGTTAATCCTCAAAGCAAAGCTTTCAAAATGAATCCTAATTTTCTTATTGTACAGGTGAGAAAACTGAGGCTCGGAGAAGTTAAGCAACTTGCTTCAAGTCACATAATAAATCCAGAATTCCAACCCCAAGTGTAAATCTCCAGAGTACATGCCATTTGCCACTGGCCTCAGCAGCCTCCCTTACCTGAATGGTCCCTTTACAAACTTCACTGTAGCTACTTGTTATGAGTTGAATTGTGAGCCCACCCCCTACCACCCCAGAATTCATATGTTTGAGTCCTAGTCTCCAATATCTCAGAATGTGACCTTGACTTGGAAATAGGGTCATTGCAGGGTGAGGTTGGAACCGTGCCCCACAGGATTAACAGAAACTGGTGACTAACAGAAATTCCTGAGCATGTCTTACAGCTTACTAAAAACCCCTCTGCCTGCACTCTGCCTTCACTACGCAAGCTCGCCTTTACTATTATTTTTTTTGCAAATTGCATATCCTCCATGCTTCAAGTAGCCTGAACAATAAGATGTTTGCCCCAGTTGTTTTCCAGGAACTTGAAGCCAGCTGTGTCTAGTTCAAGCCTGAGCCAGCTAAGACTGTTTGGGACCCACCAACCCTAAACTGGGCCTGGGCAGGTGTCTGATGAATAACTTTTTGACGTCAGAAGGCCAAAAATTCCTCCCTCAGATCATGCTAAGTGCCTCTATTTTTGAACATACATCCCATGAAAAAGTGTGTAACTCAGATGCACCCGAGCAGAATACCAAGTACCTCACCTTTTCCCCACTTCCAATCACTGTTCCCCACACCTCAGACCAGCCGGCTGCTGCTTCTTTTTTTTTTTTAATTGGAGTATAGTCAGTTACAATGTGTCAGTTTCTGGTGTACAGCAGTGTCCCAGTCATGTGTGTGTATATATATATATATATATATTCATTTTCATATTCTTTTTCATTAAAGGTTATTACAAGATATTGAATATAGTTCCCTGTACTATACAGAAGAAATTTGTTTTTTATCTATTTTTATATATAGTGGTTAACGTTTGCAAATCTCAGACTCCCAAATTTATCCCTTCCTACTCCCTTTTCCCCACTAACCATAAGATTGTTTACTATGTCTGTGAGTCTATTTCTGTTTTGTAGATGAGTTCATTAGTGTCCTCTTTTTTCTTTTTCCTTTTTTTAGATTCCACATATGAGTGATATCATCGGTATTTTTCTTTCTCTTTCTGGCAACCTAAATGTCCAACAACAGATGACTGGATAAAGAAGCTGTGGTATATTTATACAATTGAATACTACTCAGTGATTAAAAAAAAAAAAGAATAAAATTATGCCATTTGCAGCAACATGGATGGACCTGGAGATCGTCATTCTAAGTGAAATAATCCACCCTGCTTCTTTATCCCATAAATATCTCAAGCTCCTTGCCTTTGGGGAGACAGATTTGAGATTTGTTCTCCCACTTCTTTGATTGGCTGCCTTGGAGATAAAGCCTCTCTTTGCTGCAAACCTGCACGTCTCGGCATTTTGGCTTGCTGAGTGTCAGGCAAGATGAATTTGGTTCAGTTGCAAGGTCATTAGTTAAGAGGAGGTCATACTGGAATAGTGTGGATTCCTAATCTAATATGACTGGTGTCCTATGAAAAAACAAAACAAAATAAAATAAAACACTTATCTCCATTCCAGGCACAGAGTTCTTAATCCTTATACAGCCCTAAGTCATAAGAAAACTTAGGATCATCTTTTATTCTAACAGGGGGACTCTGGGTGGGCTCCTAGATGGATCCTGGATGGGGGCTGGTCACCAGAAAGATCAAGCCATGATTAGGAGCTTGGAATTTTCAGCCCCACTCTTCAATCTCCAAAGAGGGGAGAGGTGCTAGAAATGGAGTTAATAAGTGATCCTGCTTCTGTGATGAAGCCTCCATAGAAATCCCCAAAGCACAGGATTTCAGAGAGTTTCTGGGTTGGTGAACACGTAGGGGTGCTGGGAGAGTGGAGTACCCCAAGAGGACATGGAAGCTTCATGCCCCTTCCCACAAACCTTGCCCTGGGCGTCTCTTCCATCTGGATATTCATCTTCACTCTTTATCATATTTTATAATTAACTGATAAACAGTAAGTAAACTTTTTTCTTGAGTCCTGTGAACCACTCTAGCAAATTAATCCAACCCAAGGAAAGTGTTGTGGGAACCTCCAATTTATAGCCAACTGGCCAGAAGCACAAGTAACAAACTGGGCTTGTGATTGGCATGGGTGGTGGCGGGGTGGCATGGGCATTCTTGTGGGACGGAGCCCTTACTTGTGGGAGCTGATGTCATCTCCCCGTAAACAGTATCAGAACTGAGTTAAAGTGTAGGACACTCAGCTGGTGCCACAGAATTGCTCACTGTGTGAACATCCCACATGCATTTGGTGACCAGAAGTGTCCGAAGTGAAGTGTTCTGTGTAGAAGTAAAGGAGACACAGAGGAGGACTGCAGGTTGTTTTAACACAAAGTGGAATTTAACTTCTCATCAGTGTATTTTTAAAAGCAAGTGACGTGTTGGACAATGATTCTCTAGGCTTCTTTCAAAACACCCCAAGTATATCACTAATTCTTCTGAAAGACTCACAAAATAAAGGCTGGTCTCACAAGATGACATAAATGATGGGAAGTGAATTATTCTATTCACTAAACTATAAAACCACTTCAAACTATACACTGTGGCAACTAAGAACCTTTCCTTCAGAATCTGATAACCTGGACCCACCCTCCTCTAATGCTGCGGGAAACGTCACATCCGAGGAGCCAAGCAGCAGACCTTACAGCTAAGGCTGTCACCGGCCTCGAGAGTGAACAAGAGGTCACAGCTGAGCAGGACAAATCACACTGTGTTCAGCTAGGGAAAAAATCTCAAATTCTATTTAAGCATGGTGGAATAGATACAATATGTTATCTCCACTTTGTCCCCAAATCCCATGAACATGGTAAAGAATAAAAACCGTAAAAATCCTCAAAGACAAAGGAAAGAGAAGAGGAGATGATAACGGAAGATGAAAAGCAGGTAGGAGAGGGGACCTGGCACGGAGGGGCAGAGAGGGGGAATCCCCAGGCCTGCAGAGATGGGAAGCCGCCCAGAGAAGCAGCCTTTTGTGCTGAAGACATAAATATCTCAGGAATTAGAGGAATGTGATACTCAGAAGGTGTGTGTGTGGAGGAATTCAGCTAAAAATAAGAGAATTTATACCAGGTAACTCTGAACTCAGAAACATCAGGCATATCTGAGAACTGGGGGATTAATTGGCTGTCTACTCTGAAGAGCTGAAACCCCCAGGCTTTCTCCATTTGGTTCAAAAATGCCATCAGAGGCGTATACCCCCCACTCCCATCCCTGCCCCTGCTCCTCCACTCCCCCATCACACCCCACCCAGCACAAAATTGGAAGATTCTCTGGGGAAACCAATCAGTCCAAGAGAAAGATGACCACTGCAACTGAATTTGGAGCTTCTGCCAATGAAATGACCTACAATGAAACTTGACAAGACTATCGACAAGCTCCAAAAATACGCAGTCAGATCTGTGTGTCTGCCTCAGTCTTAAGTATGAACCCAGGGACCACTAGATATTTGAGGGAAGCCTCTAAAATCAGAGCCAGAGACCAAAATAAACAAACAGGGAGAAGGAACGTGGAGACAACAGACACAATGCAGGGATAAAAGAAAATTAACAAACCTTTTTTTAAAAAAGAATTAGTCTTTGGAATCATAAGGGGATAGTGCAACCATATATCAAAAAATTATATATATTTTAAAAGAAGGATTCTGAAAATAGAAGGTTCTTGTAAAGTACATGATGATAACAGAAATACATACATGATCAAGTTATAGAAAATCTTCTTCAGCTCTGACCCGCCTGTTTCCCTCTTTCATCTTATAAGGACAATTGTGATTACATTGGGACAGCCAAAGAGTCCAGGATAATTTCTGCAGGCCAAGATCCTTAATTTAATCCTGTCTACAAAGCCCCTTTGTCCAGGTAACGTAACATCCACAAGTTCTAAGGATTAGGATGCAGACATCTTTGTGGGACCATTACTCTGCCTGCTACAGGAGGTGGGATTTCAAACTGGCTACAGTCCATTTCTCATTCCTGGATGGGCCACCTCCACCTCTGGTCCACAGGAAGCTCATTCTTGGCCTGGATAGAAGCTGAGCAACTCTTCTTGGCTTGCTCCACTCCCACAGCAGGTAGCCGGCCTGCCTCACCTCTCCCCTGGATTCCACGGCCAGGAGTCAGTCTTTGCCCTGACGGCAGGGAGCACCGCATGGTCAACGGAAGCCCGTGTCATTAGACTGGAGGCACAGGACAAGCACCACCATGTCCTTCCCTGAGGTAGGGAGGTCAGTTTCAGCACGGCTTCCTGCGGGGACATCTGCTTCACTGCCCCTCAAGCTCCACTCCCAACCCTCTCATATCCTCAGTACAGGGCGTTACCTCACTGGCATTTCTTGGTGGAATTTTCTGCAGGTCAGCCTCTCATCTCAGTCTGGAATCATTTATCTCTTACATCGTAGTGATTCATTTGGAGTATCTTACTTAATCTGCTGTTATAAAAAGAGTAAGGAGAAAACTGGGCCATAATCCAACCACAAAAATAAGTAAATACAAATAATTCATACTCACTTAAAACTCATTTTCCTAATGATGAAATATGTTCAAGTTAAAACAAAATGCCATCTCCACTGATGAGACGATAACACCCTGGGAGGAGCTGCGTGGACCTTTTATACACTGCAGAGGGGAACGCGAACATTTTGGTTGGTGATATTTCAATATGCGTCAATGTCTTTAAAGTGTATGTTTGATCAACATTGGAAGGTGTACAGAGATGACTAAGGATACTCACTGAACCATTGATATTAACAAAAGTGATTGATGACTAATCATTAAAGGGTTGGTTAAATAACTCATCGCCTCTATATATGATGTAAAGCTTTGTAACGCCCTGAAGTGATGTTATAGAGGATTAAGTGACATCAGTAAGTAAGTCTGGATAAGTCTGGATATATTGACAAATGAACACACATGACTTGAAAAACAGCATTTACAGAAAAATGTTGTGGGATAAAGCATATGGGAGATTAAACATTCAGATGTTAAAACTGGGTACCTTAATGTGGTTGGATTATGAGTAAATTCTAATTTTCTTCTTTGATTTTCCTATAATTTTTTAACCATAAAACTATAAAACTGTATTTATTATAACTTTTACAATAAAATCAATTTTAAAAATAGTAAGTAGTTGTTTTTGTTTTTGTTTTTTTCCCATCTCCTCAGCACAGTTGTCTTTGAGAATTGGTTCTGATGTAGGCGGAGCCTGTCGGGGTGTTTTGGGAGGCACTGTCTCTGTAAGGGGGAGCAGGACCCTGGGAAACGGCCAGCAGGGACAGGGCGAGACAGGCCACATCAGAACTCGCAAAGGTGGGGAAGCAGCTGGATCAGGCAGGTGTCTAAAGCCAGTGCGCTATTAATAGACAGTGTGCTTGCCCCTTGGGAGCCCCAATCAGCAGACATTGGTTCTGTGCCCATGAAGGAGAAAGAGAATATTCTGTTTGAGCTTCAAAGGGCTGGTTAAGGAGGGAAAAAAAATGTATGAAATGATTACAAAGGTATGCAGCAGTATGTTTACAATAATACAGATATATTTATTTTGATATATAAATAATACAGATATATTTATTTTGACTATTTTGATATATTGGCTGGATTATGTAAGTGGTAGGGGTGGTACACAGTAAATAAGTAGAGTTTTGATTTGTTGAGAAAAGGTAGGTGAAATACATGAATAATTATATTAGTTCCAGCCAAAAAACACCTTAAGGAGAAGCTCATGCTTATTATGCAAGCATGTCTTCATTCAGTGTTTTGGAAGGAAAAAAGAAAGAAAGGGGGAAGGGAAGGGAAGCGGGGAGCGAAGAAAAAAGAAGAGACATTTCCGGTGGGAAGCATGGCTAAGCCAGCGGTTCTCAAAGTGGGGTCCCTGAACCAGCTGTATCAACATCGCCTGGAATTGGTTAGACACACAAATCCTCAGGCCCCGCCCAGACTCAGCCCCTCTGGGGGTGGGGCCCAGCAGACTGTGTTTTAACAAGTCTTCCAAGGAATTCTGAGATGGCTAAAGTTTGATAAACACGGGCCTAAGCAGAGACATCAAAGCTGGCACGAGCAGGTGTGGGTGCAGAGACTGGCTTTACTGGAATGAAGAAGTCATAGCGGAGCATTGGAGACCAGGTGGGAAATACAGGACCCGGGAAGGCTCTGTATTACAGGACATAACACAATTTAATTTTTGTCACGAGCAATAAGACTGGTATTTACATATGGCTAATAGGAAGGAAACGTGTTAAAGAAAAAAATCACCCGTGCTCTCTCCTCACCAACACATCAGTTAGCTTAATATTTCCCCTGTTGCGCTGCAGTGTTTGCACGTATGCATAGATAATGTTGACCCTGTTATAATGAAGTCATGTGTGCAGTTCTGGAGTTTTGTTTACCTGCTTTACTATTTGGTAGCTCGCAACACTGTGATACATTAATCAGCGAGTTTAAAATTTGTGATTTTCTTATTCAACATAGTATTGGAAGTCCTAGCTGAAGCGATTAGGCAAGAAAGAAATAAAAGCCATCTAACTTGGAAAGGATGAAGTGAAACAGTCACCATTTGTGGCTGACATAATTTTATGTATAGAAAACCCTGAAGACTCCACCAAAAAAAAACTGTTAGAAATAATGTAATATCTCTTGCTTTTTATATGTACTGGAAATATTTTCCAAATCTTGCTTTTCTTTTTATTTATTTATATTGACATTTGGGGAATGGGGGGGTAGATTTTTTCAAGTACAATTAAATTTCTCTTTTCCTATACTGTTTTTTCTAAGACTTTAAAGCTTAGAAAATCACTCCTTTAGATTTATGATAAATATTCATTTCTATTTTCTGCTAGTTTTTTTTTTTGAGTGATTTTATTTTTCTTCAGGTGTTCAATTGATTAATCCATCTGGAATTTATGTCAGCAATTAATCAGAGCAATCTATTTTCTAAATTGCTCATTAAGACTATTCTTCCTTTATTTATTATTCAGGGACACTTACCAAATGTAAAATTTTCACTGTAATAGGACAGCCAGGGGCTATCTGAGCAAAGTCACTGCACCAAGACACCATCCTGAGAAGCAGCAGAGGGGCCCCTTCATGTTCTTAGGAATCCGAGCTTTGAAGTGAGTGCTTCACCTAAAAATGTGCTCAAGGTGGAAGAGGTTAAGTTAGCATTAATCATCAGGGGGAAGACTCTTGCCAATGCCACGTCATCCTTGCTAGCAATAGAACTTAGCATCTAGAATGAAATGCGATTTTAATAATAAATGATGAATGAAATAAATAGAAATAAAATAAATAAAATAATAAAAATTATACTTTCATATTTATGAATTTTGAAACTACCACCACACACACACACACACACACACACACACACATACACACAAACACACATACACGCATTTGAGGCCCTTTCTGGGCTTCTGTTCCTTCACTGGTTCAAAATGTATCTTTTGGAGTCAGAACAAAGCTTTAAATGTGATTGGGCACTTTGTGCCCCCATAGGCAATGTAGAAAGAGATCTATCTCTTTTTTCCTTTTCTTTTTTAACAGGCATAGTTGCGATTTCTTTACCCTTTGCATCTAGGGGCTCAGAACTCTCTGATGTACTGTTAACCTTGTATGAGGTGGCTGATGGCCACGTGGGCAGCTGTAGGAAACTTCATACTGGGAGTAAACACAGGAGAGTGGGACAATTTGGAAGATGTTGCCAGATTTGCCTCCAGAGAATCCCTGCACATCCTCTTGTTCCCCTATATCCCATGAGTCTCCATGTGTCTGGCATAGCCCTGATTTACACCTGTTCGTCCCAACACAATGGTTGAAAGCCCCCTTTCACTTTGAGAAGTGTCCTAGTCTGAGTAATAAATGACACGGTCACCCTAGCTATGAAGCCTTTTGGTCACAAGGTGGCAGCATCTGCCCACAGTTGAAAAAGGACTGCAGCGTGAGTGTGGCTCCACCATCCGTGGTGGAGAAAGTGGCCCCTTCATTAACCCAGGACAGAGCCAGAAACACAGCACCAGACCAAGGAAATGAGGGTACCTGAGTATGCAAGGACTTGTCAGGGCGTCATCTTGTCTATCCCCAGACCTGGCAGCTGTCCTCAGGCTGGGGACTCTCAGCCTGTGAAATTAGACCTCGGTACCTGATCCCCAGGGCAGGGCTTGTCCAGCAGCAGATTCTGAGACCCTGACCGCCCGACACCAGTCCTTGCACTGACGGTGCACACTACTTAGGTGTGTCCCACTGGCCCATGAAGAAGGTATTTGTTTTCAGATGACACTTTGTCAAGTCTCTTCTTCTGTTTTTTTTTCCCTTGTTACTGGGTTGAATTTCATCCTCCAAAAAGACAGATTGAAGTCCTAACACCCAGGGCCTCAGAATAGCATTATTTGAAAATAATGTTGTTACCAAAGGCAAGTTCGTGTGCCCGCCGCACCATGAGGCCAAACAAACTGAAACACTGAAGTTTGGAGCAGAGGAAGTTTTACTGCAGGGCCAAGCAAGGAGGACAGGGTGGCTTATGCCCAAGAAAAGCCGGAACTCCCTGAAGGGTTTCAGCAAAGTATATTTAAAGGCCAGGTAAGGGAGTGGGACCACAGGGTCCGTGATCAGCTCGTGCACAATTCTCTGACTGGTTGACACTGAGGTAACAGGGTGTCAACACTATCAACTTGTAGGCGCCAGAAGGTCTGGGGGCCACGCCGATCATCCGGTAGTTAATTTCTTCCCTTTGGTGGTGGTTTGAAGCATCTGAAAAACTCAGAAAATATGCATGAGATACTGTTATCTGGGTACTTCAGAGAGGAGCTGCAGCAGAGGACAGTGGGGAGGGGTCTGATCCTAGAAGGCCCCCCAGGGTCCTGCTAGTTTACAATGTCATTAAAAATGCAATTAGTTAAAATAAGGCCCTACAGAGAAGAGTTGGCCCTTCACTCAAAGCTTCTGGCGTCTGTGTAAGAAGAGGAGAGAAGGAGATTGAAGTGATGCTGCTGCCCCAGGTCAGGGGACACCTGGGTACACCAGCAGCTGGAAGAGGTAAGGATGAATCTTTCCTAGAGGATTCAGAGCGATCATGGCCCCCCAACACCTTGATTTTGGACTTCTAGCTTCTGTGACTGTGAGAGAAGAAATTTCTGTTATTTTCAGCACCCAGTTTGTAATACATCATTGCAGTAGGCCCAGAAAACTTTTTCACTTCACACTTTTACCTATTAGCATCTATTGCTGCATAACATTGCTCCCACACAGTCAGCAGATAAAACAACACATCTTTATTATCTCATGGTTTTTTGGGCTGAGAGTCCCAGCACAGCTTAGCTGAGTTCTCTGCAAGGTTGCAATCAAGATGTCGGCCAAGGCCCGGTTCTCATCTGAGAGCTCAGTTGGGGAAGAATCCATCTCCAAATTCACATGGTTCTTGGGAGGATTCAGGTCCTTGTGGGCTCCTGGACTGAGAGCCTCTGGTTCTTTCCGGCTGCCGGTCAAAGGCTGCCTTCACTTCCCTGCCACGTGGCCCCCTCCACAGAGCAGCTCACAACATTGCAGCTGGTTTTAGAAAAGCCAGCGGGGGAAAGAGTCCCCTTGCAATCTTATGCATCTGAATCGTGAAAGAGACCTCTCCCCACCTGTGCTGAGTGCCACCGGTTTAGACTCACGTACCACACATACCACACTCACGTACGAGAAAAAGCATGAACACCAACCAGGAGGCAGGGATCACGGGGGCCACGCTCTATCAGGAGGGTGAGCAAACAATTAGCTGGGGATCAGGTTTCCAGGCTGACCTTCCGGACGCACAAGGCTCTGCCTGGTCACTGTCTCCCCAACGCATCCAAATGATAAAAATTATTTTTTCCTCCCCGTCCCCAAATTGAAAGCTAGTCTCACTAGTCTGTGGGATGACTCCCTCCCTAGACTTCCTCCTCCCTCTCTGCTGCCCATTGGACATGACACAGAAGGAAGCCCCTAACTCCTGGGACGGGGCAGAGAGTGAGAGCTAAGGACAGGCTGGTCCGGGTCAAAGACAGGCTGCTTTCTCCCAGAATCAGGGGGAATGTCATCCTCCTTCAGGGATGAATGAGCCCTACTCGTGCTCACTCACTGTTCCCTTGCCTTGCTGCTGGGCCTGGGGCCAGTCCCACTTTATGGCAGGGACGACACTCTCCCATGATCCACGTGCCTACACTTTCCCCATCCTTCTTTGTGGTTAGGTTGGGGCCATGTGACCAGTGAGGCCAAGTGTTGAGAGGGCAGTGGCACAGGATGGAGGGGGCTTGGTTCCCAAGAGGTGGCCCTCCCTGGGGAAGAGCCCCTGCCAACCCACATGGAGTGTTGCTTGATTGAGGAATAAGGCTCACCGTGTTAAACCGCTTAGATTTTAGGATTTGCCTGTTGCATCCACCGTGCGATAAGCATCCTCACTGATCGCCTCCCTTTGGGTTTCTTTATCAGCCCCCAGGCAAAAACACTGCAAAGAGAAGCTCAGCCAAGCACATCTGAAGCAACCTGAACCTGTGCTGGGACCAAGCACTTTGCCAGGGCCACCAGAAGGGTGACACTGACCATGGTTATGTTCTGTGCCATCTACGAGCCATGTGACCTTGGGCAAATTCTTAATGACTGTGCCTCAGTTTCCACACCTGTAAAATAGGGCTTTGCTCATAGAGCTTTTGCGAAGAGTAAATGAATAAACATGCAGAGCAGTGGAAGGGTTTCAGGCTCATTATCTGTTTTACTGGCTGGGATGCAGGTATGTGCTCTGGGGTACCAGACGGTGCTTAGCTTAAACCTTAACCTGTCAGCACAGGTCCCTGGGGACTTCTTCTTGACCTAAGGAAAGGACTGGGCCACCCAGCTCCAAAACAAGGCCCTCCTTAAACTCTTTCTTCCTTCCCCAGCTCCCTCTTTCAGGCGCTTACCTTCCCTGCCTTGACACTAGAGGGCGCTGCTCGACTGGCACCATCCAAATCTCCAGTTCATGATTCTCAGCCAGGCAGTAGCTCGCAGGGGCTGGGCAGGGGGCTGAACTTACCACTTTGAATGAGGAGATGAGCTTCTCACCATTCCGAACGGCAAGCCACCCTGAGTGTTGCCAGCACCGTGCCTCTCCAGACCTGTCCTTGACGACTTTCTTACAGCCCTGTTCTTTCCCTCCTTAATAGTCACTAGTATTTGTACTTGCTTCTACGCTGATGGGGTCATGCCCCCTCCTCCCTCAGACCCTCAGCTCCATGAAGGGAGGGACATACCTGTTTTATTCACTGTCCATTTCTAGCCCCAGTATAGTGTCTTGCCAGGCTATCTATTACACTGTTTATTCTTTGTTGTGGTGGTGGTTGTGGTTTTTAACAGAGGTACCGGGTATTGAACCCAGGACCTCATACATGCTAAGCATGTGCTCTACCACTGAACTATACCCTCCACCCTGGTGTATATTTTTTAATTTTTTTAAAGTACTGTCAATTACAGTGTATCAATTTCTGGTGCACAGCAGTCATGCATATCCATGCATATATTCGGATTTATTCTTGATAAGTACTTGAGGACTCATCAGATTAACTCCCCTCTCCTCCCCCTCCCTCTGCTTACCTCCCCCCACCCTACTGGGTACCAGCCTGACTCGATGCTACCCACCACTACCAACCCAATGTCATCGCCTTTGGTTATCGTCAGAATTTCCTAACAGGTTTTCTCAAAAGTTTGCTGTCTAATACACTTTGTCCACTCCTCTACCCTGCTCAAAAAACCATTACTCACAGGTTCAATTTCCAACTGCTTTCGAGACATACTGGCAAGTTCATCTAGAAGTGAGCAGTTTAGATGGTGGGGGATGAGGAGTGTTGAACGTCCCTGAGTATAAAACTTCTTATCTCTGCAGCGAGGAGAGTCATGCTGGCTTAGGGGTTGTTTCAAAGCTTAAATGACATCGCAGCAGGCACAGGAAGCAGCAGAAAACAGACATTCGGTAAATGATGCATATTTGCATCAATAATATTCTATGATTTTAGTGCAAAGGAATAGGGATTGTTCAGGTAAGCAAACAGAAAACTCTAGTGGACTAGTTCAAACACTGCTGAGGGAGAAGGGAGTAGATTTAATCTGATAGTTCTCTTTCCAGAAGATAGAAGCATTACGAACAGGTAGGAATGAAAAGCAGTTAGATTTTTTTTCTCAATTAAAATTTCCTAAACCTTAGAGGTGTTTGAAAATGGGATGGCTTTATGTGAGTTCCCTTTCACTGGAGGTAATCAAACTGAGGTGGAATGCCTCCTTTTAAAAGAAGTCTTTATTACACGACATCACTTCTATGTGGAACCTTGAAAAAATGAGACAAACGTATTTACAAAACAGAAACAGACTCACAGACATAGAAAACAACCTTATGGTTACTAAAAGGGAAAGAGTGAGGGAGGGGTAAATTGGGGGCTGGGAATTAGCATAAATAAACTACTATATATAAAACAGATAAACAACAAGGTCCTACTGTGTAGCACAGGGAACTATATTCAATATCTTGTAACAACCTATAATGAAAAAGAATATGAAAAAGAATATACATTTATTTGTATGATGGAATCACTATGCTGTGCACCAGAAACTAACACGACATTGTAAATCAACTATACAATAAAGATGCTAATATTTAAAGACGTCTTTGAAGGTATCGTGCCTCAAGGAGAGATTTGGTCACTTCTAAGATCCCTTACACTTTATGATTCTATGATAATTCATGATTCTATGGTTCCTTTTCTAACTTCTTTGGCTCATTGAATTCTCTCACTCTTTTGAGGTCTTATTTTTGGGAATATAAGTTTGTATTGATATTTGAGTTTTCATGTTCTTTCCACAATTAGGTAGTACTTTTCTTGAGGACCATACTTTATATTTATGCCTTATTGCCCTCTCCCTAAGGCATCCAGCATCGTTCCGTATGGTCTTTTGAGTTCTCAACAAAGAGTGATCAGGAAGGAAGGGAAGATCCAGCCCAGTCCTGATTTTAGAGAGCAGAGCTCCCATGATGAACGATGAACGTGGGGATGTAGGATTCCAGTCCCTTCTCTCCTTCAAGATAAACCTCAGCTTCATAAATAGAACAGTCAGGAAGGAGATAACCCTTGGAATATTGAGAATCTTATGCATCAGGTTTTGAAATGCAAAGTGAGGCTTCAGCATTCCCTTAGGCATCTTTGTGTAGAACCATAAAAAAAAAAATGAGTGAATGAAGGAAGAATTAGGGGTAATGATCTTTGAAGATATTTTGCCTTCAATTAAGTAACTTTTTCACTGTAGAGCTTAAAAGATGATAGTGTGAACAAACAGGCTTTACTTAGAACTTAAAGGGGAATCAGATTCCCCATCATTGTGACACCTTTCCCGTTGCTGCAAGTCTGGAGACTAACTGCATCCATCTGCTTGTTTCAGTATTCGGTGGGGAAATGGCCCGTGAGAGCCTCCTAATATCAGCTCCTGTGAGATTTCAGGAAAGTTGGGCAAGTAACATAACATCCTCTCAATAAAGGAAAGTTGAACTTGCCTTTTCTATTTCATACACGTACCCAGGCTTAACACCAAAGAGAATGGAGATATCTTGGGGGGGTGGGTGGCGTGCAATGGGACCCAGGGACTTGGGATGGGACATCTGGTGCATGACCTCTCCAAATTTTTAAGACCCAGCTTTTTCTGCAGAATTGGCTCATCTCTCCCGATTAAGAACAAGCACCACTTTCCCTACCATCCCAAACTCCAATACCCCCACGTTGCTTGAAGACACTAGAGACCCCTCCCCACCATCTACCCTCCTAGTAACTAGGCTTGTAACTAGAGAGAAGTCCCAGCTGGGACGTGCTGGGCCTGATAGCGGAAGAAAGGGAACAGATCCAGGATGAGCTGCAAGTCCTAGCCTGCGTGGATCAGCAGGAGACAGGAGTTTTCTGTGGAGCTGGATTCGGAAGGTGCTGGACAAAGGGGGCTGAAACACTACGTGGGGTAGGGAAGAGTTTATTGTTTGGGGTGCACTCCCCAGGGATACAAGATTTAACACCCTGGCACAGACTTCGGAATGTATGACCTCCCCATTCAGATGGCTCCTAGAAATATGCAAAAACTGATGACCCACACTAGATGCAGCTGAAATGGCAGTGCTGCCCTGGCAGGCAGTAGAGGAAGAAGTGCAAAGGCTCAGGAAGGGAGCATGCTGGAGTGGATATACCGCAAGGCTGGAAGACCTACCAGAAGATTCTGTCCCGTGGGAAGGCCCAGGGAATACACCATGCACAAAAGCTAAAAGAAATGAGCTACTGAGAGGACACCATGATCACCAAAAAGGTTGACCAGGGCTATCCTCTATAAGCCAGGCTATGGTGGGATACCAACAGTGATGAGGTGCCAGGACCAAAGAAGTCCAAGTGGATACAGTTATTATGATGAGCAACAGGGTTGGCGTGGCAGCCAAAGGGGCCTGACCCCAGAGAGTTACGGAGATGATTTAAAAAACATGGTACCCTAAAGGCGAAATACTCAGCCAACAAGGGTGTTGCCTGGCTTGTGCGGTTAAGAGAAGTCAAGGAGGGATGACAAGGAGTCTAAGGGCAATAACCCCCATAAAGTGTCAGACTCAGACTCAGCCAGGTCCCCCAGAGGAAAAGCAACCCCGCAGCACCACAGCAAACACACACAGTCATGATTCCGTAAGTCCTTCTCCAAGGGACGCACACTCATTTAATCGGGCACCTCTGCATTGGGGAAAGAGGGCCCCCAAGTGTGCTGAGGACTATTGGACACGGGATCCAAGCTGACACGATTCCCGGAGAACCAAAGAGCCCTCGTGCCCCCCTGTTCTCAATAATGGGGCACATGGGGGGCCAGGTAATAACTAAAGTCCCGGCCAAGGTTTGGCTTACACTGTGCCCACCAGGTCTGCAGATGTACCCGGGGTCAGCCCCTCAGCCCCTGAATGTGTAACTGGGGTTGACATGCTTGTAGTTGGATCATTGGGTCTTAGGCTTGTGGGATATGCGCCGTCAGAGCGGGAACCAAGTGGAAGCCTAAGAATCTGCCCAGTCCTCAGCCAAGAAAATAAATACAAAACCATGTGGCATGACAGGGAGGAACTGTTGCTATTGGTACCACTTTTAAGGATCTTAAGGATGCGGACTATCAGTTCCCAAAATATCTCTGTTAATTCAATTTTTGACCCCTGCAGAGGCCCTGGAGGATGACAACAAACTAATGCAAACTCAACCAACTGCTAGCCCCAGTTTCAGCCACTGTATCTGTTTATCTACTCCAGCAGATTTGACGTGGCCTCGGGCCCGTGGTAGGAAGCCTTGATTTGGGGAAGCATTATTTGCTAGTCCCTCCGGAGGAGAGAATTAGAGACCATTTGCATTTAGAAGGTGAATAACAACATATATTTACAATGCTGTCCCAAGGCCATGTTAACTCCTGTGCCCTCTGTCATAATATAGCCCGAAGGGATCTGGACCATCTGGACATCCTGAAGAATGTCACATCCATCTATTATTTATTGACAATATTATGCTAATCGGGCCATGTAAACAAGAAGTGGCTACCAAGCTGGAGGCCTCGTAAGGTGCACACGCCTCAGAGAATAGGACAGAAACACTAGGGAGATTCCAGGGGACTGCCACATCGGCAAGATGTTTAGGGGTCCAGTGATCAGAGGCCTGCCAGGAGTCCTCATCCCAAGTGGAAGACAAGGTCCATCCTGCACCTCCACCCACAATGAAGGAAGCAGCAAACATGTCAGGAAAATGCTGACACCGGAAGTGCTGCTTTAGCCCATACACCACGTGGCATGAAATGCTTCTGTCTTAGAGCGGGGCCCAGATCAGGAGAGGGTTCTGCAGCAGGTCCAGGCTGAGATGGAAGCGGTCCTGCCTCTTAGTGGTAAAGGCTGGGAAAAGATGCCAGGTGGAGTTTATGGCAAGCGCCAGTGGGGGAATCACAACCTCGTCACATAGTCCCCAGTGCATCTCTTGCAAGGCCATGCCATCTGCAAGGGAGAATGGTGCATGTCTGTTGGCGTGATACTGGGCCCTGGGAGAGACATAACACCTGAACACGGGCACCAGAGAGTGTGCACCTGGAACTGAGAGCTGTTACACTCACCGAGTCACAAGGGTCCCGTAGGCCAGCAGCAGGCCATAAGTGAGAAGCGGTGCAGCTGGGACCAAGCACGAATAAGGACTTGAGGTCACAAGCCAGTTGCATGAATAAGCAGCCTAGCCCCTCATCTTGACTTCCCCTGGGCCCCGCTGCCCCTTCCTCAGCTCCCAAGGGGCCGCATAGAAGCACACCTTATAACCAAGTGGCAGAGGAAACAAAACCCAGACTTCTTTTGTGCATGAGTTGGTTCAAGTTGAAAGTGAGCAGTAGATGTGTTGTGAGAAGTGCCCTTGAACAATAATGACAAGAGAAAGTTCTTCCAATTAACAGAGCCTTGGGCAGTGCACCTGGCCAGCTACTTTGTGCAATAGGAAAAATGGCCTGATGTTAGAATACACATAGACAGCTGGAAATGGAAAGATTGGAAGATTGATGAGATGCATGTGGATGGACACGGGAGCGGGATGAAGCGTGAAGCTCTTTGTATCACAGACTAACGCCCACCAGAGTGTACCCACCATGAAAGAGATATCAAATTACCAAGCAGACAGAATGACTTGACCATTTGACATCAGCCAACTCTAGGCATTGGCCACCATGGTGCTGGCACAATGGACACCAGAGGGAAGTAGTCACAGAGGGATGGACTATGGGCTCCCACAAGCAGGCTGGGTTCCCACTAACCAAGGCTGAGGTTAGCCCTGCTGCCAAGGAGCCTCCAACCTGCCAGCAACAGAGCTGAACACTGAGCACCCCAGTGAAGCACCACTCCTCGCAGGGGCCAGCTGCCTTCCCCATGGTCATCTGGGGCCCCTTCCATCCTGCAAGGGCCAGTGATTCATTATCAAGGATGATGTCTATTCCAAATAGCATCATAAACAAATAATCGCACCCAGTAAGAAATGTATTTGTTTCAATCCCCACACTCAAGTCACTGTAGAAAGTTTATGCTAAGAGCTGTTGGTCACGTTTTCCCGCAGCCATCTGCATCGACATCCTGAGATGATTACAGCTAAAGTCTCAGGCACCATGTGTACTCCTGTGATCTAGGGAGTAGTTCCCCTGGGAGTCTTTTCTCTGTGCTTCTACCAGCAGCGCGTACAGGAACTTACACCGTTTCCGCACTCTCCTGGCTGCCTTTAGAATGTCTTCTGTTTGGAGGGTGTGCAATATTGCTGGATGGTAATTCCTGCTATCAGCCAAATGATGGTTGAGATTGTAGATGCCTGCTACTGCCATTGTAAAATCATTATTTGTGCTGTACAAATACTTTTATTCTGTTATCATTTGGAGGAGTGACAAGTCTCATAGTTCACCTTCCTTTATGAGTTTCTCAGTAAGTGATAAAGCACTTGTAGTAATCCAAGTGTTTTTAAACAACATTTTTTTTTTTTTGCAGCAACGTTCAGTGTTCTAACCAGACCTAGGGGAGGGGAGGAGGGGGAGGGGGCATCTCTCCCACAAAAAACAAGGTTAGAAAAAAGCTCATGTGTGTGGTTAGAGTAAGCAGAAAACTTTGCAATGATATATAACGAGGAAGATCAGCGTTGACCACCTCATAGGGACGCGTAAGGCATCCTTATACATCGCTCTTCATTATGCATTAGAATACATGTGTTAGAGAGGAAAGAGATCAATACAGATGGTTTTACAGCACAAATGGTTCTCCTCTGGCATTGCTTAGCATTCTATCTGCGGATTTTTCACTCTTGTGTGTTTATTTGCCAAATAAAACCCTTTGCTAAAACTGGGATTGAGGGTTGGAGGTGAGGGGTCAGGGAATGGGTAAAGCTCTTCCCAAATCTGACATGTGGTGTAAGGATTATGTAGCCTTTTTCCAGAGTCTGGGTCCTATAATTAGAAGGTCATAGTATCATGAACCTATGGGAAGAAGCCACTTGTGGCTTTGTGTTGAGCAAGAGAATTCAATTATTCTCCCAAGAGAAGTAGCCAGCACTCCGTTTTCTCCCCCATAAAGCTTCGGAGAGGGAACCACCTTGGCTCCGGATCAGTGCTCTGAAAACTGGCCCATGCTTCACAACTAATCAGACTTTACTATAATTTATATTTTTACAATCAAAGAGTCTTCAAAATGTTCAAAAGTAGACAGAATAGAAAAAGATACCCTTAAGAACGTAAAATGACTGTATAGCTTATAAAATAATGAAACTTTAACAAATGTTTGTTGTTAAATACAAGATCCATCCAGACATGTCCTTACACAAGTTGATTTCTCTTTAATCTTTCCAATACCAAAATGATCAAATGCCGAAAGAATAACAAAGTGGCAGGCCTCTGAACAGATGAAAACCTTCAAAAAGGACTTCTTGGGGAGGGTTTGGTCATTGTGAGACACCTGCTCCTTGTTGCGGTCAGCTAAGCTGTTAATATCACCAGTTAATATTTACTGAGAATTTATTGCACGTTAGGCACTTTGAGTTGATTTGCATAGTAACTTTATGAAGCAAGTGCTATTATCCTCCTGTTTTACAGATTACGAAAATGAAGTTTAAAGAAGATAAGTAATCTGACTCATACCGCTTTCCCAACAAAAAGTAGGACCGGGATATTCATTTGGCGGGAGTCTTGACTCCAACGTCTGTGTGATCAACCATGAGGCTACACTGCTCTCTGAGGAGCTGGGAGGGGAGAATTTAGCCAGGCATTAACCCTCTCTACCACCTGCACGAGGATCATTCAGGTTCTGGGGATAAGCCTCTGCAGGCAGGGCCACCATGAACAGTTCTTCAGGTTGTGGACTGCTCAAGCATGCCACAACTAGGGGGAATGCCATTTGCACAGTAGATGGGTTCTAACTTACACTGGAGGCTCTAGGCGTTTGTGAAGACCTGGAGCTCCAGGGCTGGCAGCTTGTGACCAAGTCCTGGGATGGCTGTGCACAGTCACTGACACACAGGTGTGCACAAGACTATCTTGTCCCAGCCACACTCCAGGCATCCCATAGAGTTGTTTCTTCTCCTCTCCTATTGCTTTCAGTGGCTCAGTTCTTACCCCTGCCCTGTCTTCAGACCTGGAAGGGGAAATGCATAGGTCAAACATGCTGCCCCTGTGGTTATCCAATGTGGGACAATACACCAGCTGAATTTCTGTTTCTTGAGGAAGAAGTACCCTTTCTAATTGGCCCAAGGGTGCTACATAGTCTATCAGGGGTCCTGCTGAGAGTCTTTAACAATAGTCTGCAGCACTTATCCCCTAGAGCCCCTTCGTTGTTGAGTGCTTGGGTTCCACCAGCCATTTTAATGTCAGTTTGAAGCAAGGAGGAGGGTATATAGCTCAGTGGTAGAGCACATGCTTAGCATGCACGAGGTCCTGGGTTCAATCCCCAGTATTTCCATTAAAAATAAATAAATTAAAATAAACCTAACTACCTCTCCTCCCCCCACCAAAATGTAAAAAATTACAAAGGTATCCTTTAAATTTTTTTTTAAATATTAAAAAATAAAATAAATAAAACCAACAAAGGCAGGCAGATCACATCTTCTACAGGGATTAAAAAAACCAACTCATGAAATATTTTCCCAAGGGAAATATTGGGGTATTTTTGAAGTGTGTCATCCTTCTGGATAAGCCACACTTGTCAGTGTTCCCTCTCCATGGAGATCATCTCATTTACCGTCATGTGCTTTGTCCAGGGCATGAGTTGTTAACCACCAGGCATGCGGCTGGAGTTGGGGACTCAAACTGCCTCCCCCTGGGAGTTGAAGGGGCCAGGTCAGCTTGGAGGCAGCAGCTGCCAGCCAGACAGCAGGGGAATTCCTCTCCTGAATTTTCTCTCCTGCCCACTGTTGTTACATCACTTACCCCGAGTGGGCCAGCTGAGCTGGGGCATCCTGAAAAGCTGGGACCCTGGGCTGCAGGGGCAATGAGAGGTCGAAGGATGTGGGTCACTGTGTTTTCCTCAGAGCTACTGTCACCACCTCTGGAAAAGTTCTGTAGGAATAAGTGACAGTGAGAACAAGAGACCAGGACAGGGCTCCTTCTTCTAAGAAGTAAAAACCAAGGTCCAGCTGTGAAGTGACTTGATGGGAGTTGTGGAGCCGTGAGTGGCAGGGCTACTCCCCATACATCCATCTTCCAGTGCTAACCCCTGTCTGCCGACCCAGTCTCAAGGTTTAAAGAAAAGAAACTAGAAGACATCCAATCACCAGCATCTCAAAAAAGGGAAAAAGAAAAGTCCAAGTGGATTTTCTTTCTGGACTAAGATGGATGGAAAAGCCCCAACTAAGCCTGGAGAACAAAAGGTGAGGTGAAGCTTTCTCCCGGAGGCTGGGGCTTGTCTCCGAATGTGGACCGTGACTGGCAGCAGGAACTGTCCAGCATGTGCCTGAGTGCCCTTCCCAGAGAAGAGCTGGCCTGGCTCCTGGGGGGACCCAGGGGAGGATTCTGGAGTTTAGGCCAGCAGTCTCCTTCCTCCCTCCCTACTCTCTCCCACCAGAGTGCATGACTCTTTAACAGGCCCCTGAATGCTTTAGAGCCACATTAGAAGGAAAGGAAGCATGGCTCTTGTGTTGCAGTGGAGAGGAAAGATGCATTGCCCAAGGTCACGGGCAACACGGAACCTCCTGAATCCTGGTTCTGTGCTTCTCCCTCTGCAGCACACTGGCTCCTTCCTTTCTCGTGTGCCACCCCAGGGGTGGGGGATAAGAGAAGAGAAGTGGGGCTCAGGGCTGGGGGTGGGCACTAGGGATCTGGGGAGTCGTACACCAGTCTTGGCTGGAGATGGATGAGGGTCAATCCCTCCCAGGCAGGACTGAGGGACAAGAGAGTCGCCCAATGTGGCCTCGTACTCTTAAATGCTGTGCAAGGTAACAGAGACCCGTGGCCCCAAGCTACTGAGATGGGGCTCCCGGTCTTCTGGAGAGAGGTTTTTCTGAAGGTCATTGACAGGTGGGTGACTTGGAGACTTTCCGTTGACTGTTATCCTTGCCGCCTCCAATCAAGGCTGATAACTCCTTGGAGGCATTTTATCTCACACCCTGTGCTTCCTCATTGCCCCTCAGAGGCGGCTTTTGCTCCTGAAGCCGAGATAGCAGCACTCACTTGTGCAGACTTCAGAGGAACTGGGTGGTGTGGCCGAGGGACTTTGGCCCCAGCATGGGCTACATCAGTACTTCGAGCTTTAGAAAAGCTTACCCTCGGGGAACGCGGGCAGCAGCCTCAGAATTAGCCCGGACTTGGTGAACATTAATCAAACAACAGATAAGGGGCAGGCACACCCCGGAGAACCTCCAGGCTCTCCAGGTGAGGGCAGGAAGCCAGCAGCTCTGGAAGGCAGGGAAGGCCTCAGGCTGCCATGACAATCCCAAGGCAGGGGAGATGCTAAAAAGAAGAGGGCACCGGAGGCAGAGGAGCCCTGGGCTTTTCCAAATCTGACCACTGACCGTCAGAGCCTGTTCTTAACCTCTGTGAGATATGTGTTAGTGTAGGAAGGAAAAAACCCCAGCTAACTTAAGTTTGCTTTCTTTAGAAAAAAATCTATAGGTCCCCAGAACCATGGACTGTAGATAGATTCAAGGAACAGATTTTTAATCACTCAAAAAGCCTCCATGAAATCCCCCTGGAGACTACAAAAGAAGTGTAGCATACAATTCCTGTCTTTTCTTTTTAATCTTTTAAAAATTTTTTAATTGAAGTATAGTCAGTTACAACGTGTCAATTTCTAGTGTACAGTATAATGTCCCAGTCATGCTTATATGTACATATATTCGTTTTCTTATTCTTTTTCGTTAAAGGTTATTAATCAGCAAGCCACAAAAGGCCTCTAAGTAATGGTCAGTAAGGTATCTGTCAAAATAGTGGGCGGTTCTCATTCACAATAGCAGCACGTTGGGCACCTGCACAGAGCTGGATTCTTTTCAGAGCCTGGAGGCTCGAAGCCCTACCCTCTAGGAGCTGCCCAGGCCCGTGGGAGAGACCGGAGCAGCGGGAGGAGCAGCGTGGCCTGGGGGCCAGAAAGGGCTTCCTAGAAGCTGTGGAGAAGAATCAGAATAGGACCCTCGGGCAGGCAACTGCTGGCCTGAGAGTTAATTTTTAACTCCTGTCAGTGGCTGGAGGCACACTGCCAGTGAGACAGAAAGCTCCCCTTGAAGGAAGCAATTCTCCTTTTGCAAAAGAGAAGGGGTGAGGAGAGAGGGGGGAAGTGAGCAACTCTGACCCAGGCCCACTGTCGCTCAACCATCTCATCTGGGCGGCACAACAGCCCCAACAGAGTCTCCCATTACCCTGGAGAGGAAGGCGATCGCCAAGGCTGAGTAGTCTTTCTAAGGTTCCTCAATTCCAGCTAAGGTTTAAACTTGAAGCTTGGAGTCTTTCCACTGCACGACGCACCCCCAAAACCAGAGCTCCATGCCAGCAAGTGGGTGCAGGGGCTGGTATCCCATAGAGGGTGTTGCACCCCTCTGCACGCAGAAACCTCCAGAGTAGGGGACGTTCTAGCCTTTGTGGCGATGACCCCAGCCAAATGTGCATGCTACTGCTGGACGGGGCGGGGAGCGGGGTGCCTGGGGAGCGAGTGGGAGGATGGAGCTTCTCTCAGAGGGCAGTTTCTGTCCTGCTCTTAGATGGAGCTGGTCCAGTCCCAGCACCGAGCAAACTGAGATCCCAGAGGGAGAAGAGGCTCGCCTGGACCCCCGGGGCTGCCCACCCAGCTGAGAGAACTCGCCTCCCCTCAGGCCTCTTCACCGGGTGTTTTTTTGCAGGTCACCAACCAGAGGGCAGGATGGAAAACGCCCGTCCTCCTCATGCTGTGCCTGCTGCAGGGTGAGACCCAAACTCAGCCCAGATTCAGAACTCGCACATTCCGGGCTGCAGACGTGCCTGGCGGGCATCTCAGTGGCACCCAGCACCCCCTCTGTAGTTTGGGTATCCCCATGGCTTGCTCCCCTGGGATCCAAGGCCAGGCCGTGGATCTGGGGAGTGATCAATCTGGGCCCAGAAGGACGGAGGGAGACAAGAGCTTACATGAGAGGGCATATGCCTGACTTGACAACTTCTGGAATATTCAGTTATGATATGTCCCTGCTGTCTTTCATTCAAGTTGATAACTGAAAGTTGGCTGCATTTGCAAGATATGGGTTCCCGGGCATACAATAGACAGAGGTAGCCCTGCTTTATTACCGCTCATTCTAAAAACACCAAGTGCCAGGCCCAATACTGGGGACATAAAGATGAAAACACTGCTCTCCTTAAAAGAGTGTAGATTCTGCAAAGAAACCAGATGCGTGAATGTGAATCACATCTACACATTTACATATTTGGTCAGCACACACTTATGGAGGACCTAACATGTGCCAGGCACTAGGGACAGATGGATGGAAGACAGGATCCCTGCCCTATAGGTCCTGGCAGGCTGGTGTGATGATCAGGCCCACGTGACCAATGGCCCCCTCTCTGTGTTGTGGTGTCTGGTTTTATTTTGATGGTAATGGGGAGCCATTGAGGAATATAGTGAGTGTATGTCTAGAGTGTCTGGTACCTAGAACGTAGCCCCAAGTAGATGCTCTAACAAATGTAATTGCTGAAAGAAAACAAAAATGAATGAATAAATGTTATAATACCCCCAAAAAACACATTGTGTTTGGCTTATAAACAAATCAAAATTGTAATGAATCAAAAGTAGCTAATATTTGAGCAAGAGCTCTTTGTGATATAATCACACCACCTCTTTGTCTGAATCTCCATGGCTCCCTTTAAAATATTTCAGTAAGAGTAGGTTTCCCTGCTCCTAAATGAAAAGTCAGGCAAGCTCACGATTTTTCTTCTAAAGTACAGGTGATAGTCCTAACTTAGTTCCTTTAAGGTTCTAAATTTGATCATGTTAAGTGTCCAGCTAAATATTTTAGTTAGCAGTTTAATCTTCATTCAAAGATATGCCCCCCTCGCCAGCCTAGGTCTGCAGTCAGGAAGGCACGAAGGGGTGTAGGGCCGCCTTCTCCCCTCCCCCGCTCTTTCTCCTCCAGGTGGAAGCAGCCGGCATTTGGGATCCCCGCAGGGTCACAGCGGGGCGGGAGGGAGCAGAGGCAGGAGGCAGGCAGGTCTCACTTGATGGGATGATCTGGAGCTCTCTGGCCTGGCGGGGGGTCTAGGGCTCACTCTTCCTCTGTTGAGTTTCTTTGTGGACCCTTAGATGGCCCCCTGATGGCTCATTTCCTCTCTGTGCCCCAGGTTCTGCTTTGGCCCCTCCAGGCAAAAGACCCCATCTCAGATGGCTGCAGGCTGGCTCTCTCCCCAGGGAAACACGGACACCTTCCTCCCACCTCTGCTGGTGGGAGGAGCGCTCCATCTCAGGGGCAACCTCTGCTCTCCCTGCTCCTACCGCAGGCCCTTTGCACTTCTCTGACCAAGTCAGGCTCCAGTCCCCCCGAGGCAGGCCCAATCTGATTGGAGCCATACAATGGATAACAGCCGGGAGGTGACTGGTGAAGGAGAATAGGGGCACCACCATCACCGAAGGGACCCTTTGAGGGGAACATCACTGGTCCTAAAATGCCAGCCTTTCTTTAATTCTCCTAGACACCTAGTAGAAAATTCCAAAAACCTTTATTACATACAAGTAAGAGCTACTCATCCCCCAAATGAGTTCTTGAGGGTAAGTGCAATTTGGTATTAATAAAAGAAAGAAAATGTTCTTTGCGAGAGTTGCAATCCCTAATCAGCTTTCAGTTGCAAAGTCGGAACTATCTGTCCTGCTGACAAATAGGGTGCATTAATCCTCCCGCCCAAACCACGTGTAAATCACACACAGATTCCTGAAATCTGGGGTGTGAACCCTTTAATGGGGCACCATCAGTGTCATCCTGAGATGGTTTCTTGTTGGTAATTATAAATATTTTTGCTTTTTAACAGTAAGTTGCTATTTAACTCTATCAATAGTGGCATCCTTGTCATGGGTCATTTAATTAAACCTACAGTGATTACTGATTTATCCATAACATTTGTGGCTTTGACTCTTCCTATGATGAGACTTTAAGACAAAAGCAACAGGCAGGGCCAGCGTTCTGGGCATGTGCCCCGTGTGACTGCAGAAGAGAGTCAGTGGAGAAGGTGCTCGGTTTAATGCTCTGCTATTGCCATAGTGAGATCCTGAACAGCTTTTGAACATCGGGTCCTGCATTTGTATTTTGTCCCAGGGCCCTGCAGATTATGTAGCCAGTCCTGGCAACAGGCTTGAACTTTCTCAGGTTCAGAGGTGCTAAAGACATAGAACAAATTGATAGATGTCAGGCACCCACATTCAAAAGCAAGATGTTGAGAGAGATGGCGAAGCTGGTTGTTCCGGCGAGAGCCCAGCACGGAGTCACCTGAAGAGCCGTCGGAGAGCAGGAGAGCTGTTTTGGAGAGCGGTCAGTGTGTCATGCTCTCTGCCACCTGCCCCTGGAGAACAAGAGTGATCACCTCCCCCTCCCCCCACTTGAAGCCAAGTAAGAGAAGGAACTTCTAGGAAGACACTCAGTGAGCTTGCCATGTGTCCCAGGTCTCTCCTGACAGCAGGACAAAGCTGTGCTTCCTAGGGCCACATGTGGGTCCCACAGAAAGGAGCTGGCCTGGGACCTCCACCAAGAGGACCCTCCAGAGAGGAGTGGGGCCCAAAGTCATAGGGTTGGTGGTGATGGAGGAGGCCAGCAGGAGAGGGGACCTGGGAGGCAAGAGAGGACTCAGCTCAGGACGTCGGCTGTGCCCTGAGCAGCACAAGACAATCACAACTGCCCACACACGCCTCTCCCCTTCCCTCCTCACTCAATCCTAGAGGGGATCCAAACAGCACTTCTGAGTAGAGGAAGGGGCCGAATGGAGCAAGAGACCCCGACCTGCCCCCCGCTTCCACACCAGGCCTCCGAGCGTAGCTGGGAGAAAGGAAAAGGCTTGAACTGGGTAAGAGATTGGAGATGCAACAGTCATTGGACTGGAAAGCTACTGTTCTTGAAATTATGCCTGAGATTTCATCAAGGAGCCGAGGAGTCCACAGAGGGAGTTTGAAGACGCAGTGAGAGAGAGAATAAACTGTGTCTCTGCTTGCATCCGGTCAAATTTAAGGTATTCAGTAAAAGGGCCATATACTGTGCTTCGACTGTGATTTAAGCCTACTACCAAAGCAGGCAAAGTCACAATACTGCTTTTCTGTGCCTTGACGGTGGCACTTGCTTGTTTCCATTTCTAGAAAAAAGTGGCCAGAATGAACATCTCCGCAAGCGCTGGTCTGGGGATGTACCCACCAAGCAGACCAGGATTCTTGTACCTCCGGGCACTGTCTCCTTTCAGCAGAAAGCACACTCATCTGTTTTTATTATTTCACATCTCTCTTTTACATTCCATGCAAACAAACCACAGCCCTTCCATCAGAGGTTGCCCTGGCCCTCTCACAGGTGCAGAGGGCAGCTTTTTAAACATCTGCATGGGAGCCCAGTGGAATGAGCCCAGGCTCTGGACATACGTGCACAAAATCCCCTGGCACATGAGAAGCTAAACAGTGGTTAGCTAAGTAGTGGGTAATATTATTCTCCCATCTCTCTGATGGGAACTTGGACACAGCTCTGTCCATATCTTGGGGCTACTCCTGACCTAATGTCTAAACTCTGACATTTCTATATTGATTCTTTGTTTTTATTATTAAAGTATAGTCAATTTACAATGTGTTAATTTCAGGCATACAGCATAGTGATTCAGATATATATATATATATTCCTTTTCATATTCTGTTTCATTATAGGCTATTACAAGGTATTGAATATAGTTCTCTGTGCTATACGGTAGACCCACAGACAGAAAACAAACCTGTGGTTAACAGAGGGGGAAAGGGGTGGGGAGGGATAAATTGGGAGTCTGGGATTTGCAGATACTAACTACTAGATATAAAAAAATTATACAACAAGGTCTGTATTGATTCTTTTTAGCTTCACTTTCACAGAGGTTATTTTCTGAACTGCCCCTTAATTCTGGCCAAGTTTGGAGCTCAGATCTCCCCAAACAGTGACAAATTCAGTGTTCCTTCCCCTTGGACTTTATTTTTTTCTCCTCTGCCTGCAGCTGCAAATGCGTTGAAGGGCCCGAGGCTGGTGTCTGGGGAGCTTGGGGGATCTGTCACCATCCAGTGCCGTTACGCCCCCTTGCTCATCAACAGCCACCAGAGGAAGTACTGGTGCCGCCTGAGCCCCCGGCCGTGGCTCTGCCACACTGTCGTTTCCACCAACCACTACACTCAGCGGCGCTACCGCGGCCGCGTGTCTCTAACAGACTTCCCGCAAAAAGGCTTTTTTGTGGTGAGGCTGTCCCAGCTGTCCCCAGAGGATGTGGGGCGCTACCGCTGTGGCATTGGAAACTCAAACGACATGCTGTTCTTCAGCATGAACCTGACCGTCTCTGCAGGTATGGGCTGCTGGCCGGCGGGGCAAGTTTGGTGAAATGAATGCTGGGGGTGGGGGGCAACAGAAGACACTGAGGTCCAAGGGGGCTTTAAACACGAAGGAAGTGATGATGACAAGCTGGGGAAGGGAAAGGGTTTTAATATGTAGGCTTTCATTTCAGAAGGAAACCCTCTTCAGAGGGAAGATAGGTGTTAGGGAAGACCTCCCTGCTGAATGCACGTAAGCTGTTCTACCCAATTCCCTCCAAACGCTGAGGCATATATATTTGAAGAGAGTTCCATGAAGGTGGTGAATTGCATAATGTGGCTTCTTATGGTCATGATGTCTGTTCAGACCTGCAGGGCAGGTAAGATGGGCAGGACAGAAGAACGAGGACTGGGCTCTTCCTGAGACTGAGCTCCTCAGCAGACATCCGACAGCTACCAGGTCCACGCCCTGGGTGGCCAGTACCACAGAGATGGTCCCCAGTCAGGTGCCCAGAGTGTGAAGACACGCAGGGCATCCAGGCTGTGAAAGGCCAGTCTGCCAGAGAGATGGTGCGGGCAGGCACGAGAGCACCGGAGGGTGGGCTTGTTTGGCTAGTTGTTGCAATCTAACCATGTGCTGTGACTGCCCGCTCTAATGCAACTAAAATTCTTTTTTTTCTTATTTGAAGAGAAATTCATGGTTGGCTGTGGGCTTCTGGGAAAGGGGACAGCATGGGGTCCTGGGGCAAGTGGAGAGAGAGCATGTGGGCATAAAAGAAGGAGATAGGAACATAAAGTGTCAATATTTGCAACAGAGTGGAGGATAAATCTGGTTTTCCCAATTTTTTATTTTGTCCAACGTATTGGCCAAAGATTGCATTGCTCAGTGAGGTCCCATTCCACATAGTAAAGACCTCAAGACTGGCATCATTGCTAAGTCCTATAGGCAACCCGGATAGCTTTCTCATTTGGTTTTCCTTTGCTGTTCACACAGGTCTTTCCAGAACCATCCCCACAGCCACTCTGGCTGCTGGTGAGCCCAACATGGGGTCCTCTGGAACAGCATCACCAGCAGCCAACAGATGGACACCAGGAACCATCCAGACTATAGAAAGACAGGGGACAGGATGGGACAGTGTTGCTCTGACTCTAGACACTAGCAAAACAACGGCTTTAGCTAAGGGAAGGCAAACCCCAGAAGCAACTGCGACCATAGCTCCAGGGACAGGCGGCCAGGTAGGGGGTCCCATCTGGGCAACGGTCCCCACTCCATTGAGTCCAGCTTCAACAATCAAAAGTGTGTCCACTAGTACAGAAGCTGCTCAGGTGTGGGGTACCAGAAGCTCAGACGCAAACAGGACCAGGGCCAGCAGAAGAGAGAGGGCGACAACGACTGGGGCGGATGGGCAAAGAGGGGAAACACAGAGGGTCAGTACGGCCCTGCACACAGCTGGGAAGGTCATAGGGACCATTAGGCCGTCAAACTGGGTCTTAGAAAAATGGATGTGGACAACCCTCCACGATGAAACGTTGGTTTCTAAGCCACAAGCCCTGGGCTCCATTGAAGGAACTACACCAGCTGCAGTTGTGTGGACCTCGGGGCCGACCAGCACGGAGATGGCCTCTGCCGAGGGAAGCGGCGCAGGGGACCTAGACAACCCTGCTGGAGATGGTGGTCCCCAAGCAACGCCGAGCCAGGCCCTGGCAGCAGGGCCCCTCAGGCCCCCAGGCAAGGACCCCTCCATGAAGAGGTAAACCCCAAGGACCCCCTCTTGGTTGCCCCATCCCTTTCCAGGCCCCTTCAGTGAGCTGACCCATGTGCCCCTCTCCATCTGCTCTCTCCTCTCCCTTTTGTAACTACAAGACAGTAAAAAAGCAAGGGATGCAAAGTCAGAATCCTCCCTCATTCAAGGGTCCTTGCTGGGAGAATGCCATCTGGGTATTTTCATGTGGTTTTCAAGGAAAAATCTCAACAATAAAATAACAGAATATTTCGGTGGGATCTTTGGAACTTTTTTTTTTTAAGATCAGGAAACAAAGCTCCAGCAGGGGAGGTGACTCAGTGAACCACAAGGAAAGATTGTGGCAGAGCCCAGTGCCAAGCTTAGATTCCCTGACCTCACTCAGTTCTCTTTTGCATGGTGGCCCATCAGTGGGGCCCATGCACAGGCAGTGGAGTAGGGAAAAGGAGGCAGGGCCTGGGACCCTGAAGACAGGGGTCTGGTCCCAGCTCTGTAGCCAGCACTCCATGGGAGTGAGGACAGCCGGCTTGCTTCTCCCCTGTAGAATGAGAGACGAGGGCTGAAGGGTCTTCAGACCCCTGCCCAGCTCCAACGTCCCCTCTCCCGTGCTTTCCCATCCCCACTCCTGCTACTTCCGCTCCAGTGTGTCTCTGGAAGGGACAAGCATCTCTCGGGTCCTGGCTCCACCCTCCACCATGCTGTTCCTGCTGACACTGGCGGCTCTTGTTCTGTTGCAAAGGAAGCTCCAGAGAAAGAGGAACTGTGAGTGGAGTTGAAAGTCGCCCCCAAGGCTGGGGAGGGGAGTGCTTGTTTCCACCTGACACTCTTAGGTCTGGGTGGGGTCAGACTTGGTGCCAGGACTCCTAGATGTAGAAATGTTGAGCCATTTTGTCGAGCTGGGCCTTCCTTGGTTTCTTTATCAATCAGATGAGAAAAGCATCCACTGCATTTAGGTCTCAGTGGCATCCCAGAGCTTAAGGAGAAGTTCTTCGGAGGATGGCAAGAAGTGGTCAACCATAGGTGTATGAACTACACAAGCAGCCCTGGCTGCAGGCAGCAGGAGTGCAGGGCCCAGATGTGGAACCAAACTACATTTGCCCTTTCTGCACGGCCCAGCTGAAAGTCTCTTACAGCAACGGGCCCAGGTTTACACACTCCTAAAGGGAGTGTTCCATGGTGTTTAGACCTGGTGAAGGAAGGGTGAGATGTTCTGGGAGCAAGTGGAAGGGGCTAAGATTATTAGACCCAGGGCCCTGAAGGCCTGGCCCAATCCTGGTGGATCTCAGTTCCAAGTTTTCTGTGTCAGGAAGTTCTTGAAGACTTGTGGTGGGAGCAGGGGATTCTCAGGAAATTGAATTCAGCACCCAGGGCCCTCACAGTGTCCTCTGTGTCTGTGCAGCTCAGGAGATAAAGAAGTCATCGAAGGTCACCTTGATTCAGATGACACAGTCCCCAGAGCTGAGCATCCAGCCCGACCTGCTGGCCCAGGTGGGAAGGAAGCTGCTCCAGGATGACCCTCCCCATCTCCATGCAGCCTGACTGCCCCAGAGAGGGACCCTGGACCCCAAGGAGTAGAAGGATGAGCTCCTCAGTCACTGTAGAAGGAAGACCAGGACCAAACACCATGACCCCAGCCTCTTCTCCTTCCCCCGCCTGTACGAAGGGAAGCTGGGGGAGCTGGGACCCCATCTGGGGAAGCAAAGCCTGACCATCACTGGGCCGAGCATCTTCCACAGCCAAAGGTGACGGTGTGACTCCAAGAAGCCTGCAAGAAAGGATTTGTTAATTACTGGTGGAGGTCAGTGAACCTGGAAAAGTGCAATTTCCATTCCTGGAATTTTGAAAATATGAGAGGCTTCCTGTCAGCCATCACTCCTAGCCCTTGGTAGGTCCCCCGCCACCCGACTTTCTGACATCTGTTCACGCTCAGCCTGCTGCACACACTGAATTATATTCTTTACAGGTAGATTCTAAGCTTTTAGGGCAGTAACTGTGTTTTATCCAGCTCACTGTGTCCCCAGAGAACTTCAACTTCATAGGGCCTCCAATAAATATTTGTGACTGAAAGGACCCTGCCCACAAAGATGCTCTGAATCCCTTTTGGGATTTTGGAGTCTCCTAGATGACCCCATAGGTCCCAATATAGGGACCAAAAAGAAGAGCACTGGCAAAGGGGAGGGTCTAGCTCAGTGGCAGAGCGCATGCTTAGCATGCACTAGGTCCTGGGTTCAATCCCCAGTCCCTCCATTAAATAAATAAATAAATAAACCTAATTACCTACTCCCTGCTCCCCCCTAAAAAAGGGAAGAACACTTGTCCCTAATTCATCCCTCCCCATTTGGCCCCATACTTATCACACTGTCAATCTTTTGACCCAGTCAAGATTTTCTGGGATTTTCCTAAATTCATGGAAGAGGAGGGATTTTCAGTAGGTCTGCATCTTCTTCATAAAGCTCTTCTTATTCAACTGCTTATAAATCTGTGCTATCAAAGAAAAATAAATAAATCCGTGATATCAAGGACCATTGATGAAGCTGGAAAATGGCTGTGGTCAGAGGGGCAGATAAGAGAGAAGGTGGCAAAGAGGAATTTGATGTGGATTCTGCTTCATCGTCAGTTTACCTCATGCCTGTTGGGGGAATTTTGCTCCAGTCTTAGGCCCACTGTCTTTTCAGGGCCCACATCTATGCTTTTGTTTTGCTGGATCTGTCAACGGGCTGTCTGAACTGCATGTTTGGACAGAGCAGCCCTTGAGCAATGGGAGAGAAGAGAAGGCAAGCCTGGAAAAGCTAGCCTATCAAGTCAAGAATCGTCAGGTAGACATTCCCAGAAGGCTCAGCCCTGCCTCCTAAGCTGTCAGCAGCACCAGAAATCCTTCTTTAGCTACCTCCTCGTAGCTGGGGCTGACCGCAGACGCGCTCCGGTCCAATCAACGCGATGCGGTCTGCAAGGTTCAGGAGAGAAAGAGCTGCTGGGGTGAGTAGGGAAGTTGCCTGCCAGAACCAAACGGAAGCACAGAATTTCAGAGCTAGGAGACCCTCAGAGATTAACCAGTCTAAAACCGGTAGCCCAGGGTGAAGGAACTCAGGCCCCATGGGGAAAGTGACTTGTTGAAAGTCCCTCAATTAACCCAGTTAGGAATAGCAGAGGGAGGGCTAGAAAAGGGAATTCACAACCTTGACCTCGTGCCTTCCCCACTCCGCCTTTGCTAAACAAGATATCGGAGCAAAACTCATCATCAACAGTCAAGGACCCCAGAGTCCTAGCTCCTGACCCTTGTCGTGCACACGATCTCAGTGACCTGCCTGAACCGCCTGTAAGAGAGAGAGGACAGCCATGGTTATCCCATCCAGCCAATGAGGAAGCAGGCCCTACAGGTGTATAATTCAGCCACGGTCACTCAGCTCATCAGAGCAGGGATTGGGGAGATCCCAGCCTGTGTTGGGTCATTCCACCTACCTAGTGTGTTCCAGGGGCATCACAGAACACTAGCTTCTGAGGACTGTTAAGACGCGTCCCGAGAAAAAGGTTTTGTAGACCAGAGAAGTTTGGGAAATGTGGGTTAGACAACAAACAGGTTTTGTGCAGGATTTTGTGAGCACTCTAATACACCAAGGTGCATTGTGAATAGTCCTGGAAGGGCAGGGATATTATCAGCGTTTCTCTGGATTTGGGGCTATTGTGTTTTGGTGAAGCAACCTCACAAGACTGTGTTCATCAAATCTCTCCTTGTTTGGGAAGCTTGATGCACCAAACCAGGGGTTAGCAATGCTTTTGTGTCAAGGACTGGATTGTAAATGCTGTAGACTGCAAGCTGTCCAGTCTCTGCTGCAAAGACTCTGTTCTGCCCTGGCGGCACAGAAGCAGCCAGGACGATCCATAAACGAATGACTTTGGCTGTGTTCCAACAAAACTTGATTTACGGAAGCAGGTGGCAAGCTGCATCTGGTCCAAGAGCCATAACTTGCTAATCCCTGCGCTGAACCATAAAACCACACAAGACTCTCCTGTTCCTGCTCTGAGAGGAAGGAGCAGACCCCAACCCTCCCGCAAAGCTTCCCTTGACCCCTTTCCTGGTTTTGACCCCCACCTCCTCCTCCCTCCCATCTCCTGTGATCCTGTCTGGAATTCAGCAGCTGGGGCATCCTGCCTGACCACCCCATCTAGGGAAGTAGGGGATAAGGCGAGGTGTGTTGGCTAAGGGACTGGAGTCAGAGGCAGCTTCTAGAAGTGGGGAAGGCTGCCAGATCAGGGTGTTCTAGGGAAAGCCGAGGTCCACCAGCCGGAGGAGCCAGTGCATGTTCAAAGGGATGGAACAGAGCCAAGATCAAAGTCCTTGGAGCTGAGCAGAGATAAGATCTGAATGAAATCTGCGCCAGGAAGGAAGTGGGGCAGCCCCGAATGCTTACAGCTCTCCTTTATGGGCTAACGGTTGCCTGGAGAGGGGCAGGAGCCTGGACTTAAAGGGCCAGAGGCCAAGCAGGCTGAGCAGATCAAGTCCACCACTGGGTATTGTCAGTGCTTTGGCTTTTAATCTCATACCCCCAGCCAGCATGACACCCACATCTGTGGGATGAGGGTCAGTGAGACACTCCAGCCCTGAAGCTGGAATCAGGGAATTGTCCATGGAGGGTTCTAATCCAAGATACAGAGAAGCATTGACTTTCCTATGATCTGGCAGTTTCTCTGCATTAGGGGGCAAAAAAAACCTCTCCAGTTCTCGCCTCGCTACTTATTAATGCTGCTACTGCTCCTTAAGTATCTCTACATAGCAGGCACGCCCCTAGCAGCTTTAACATTCCATGTTGCATTTGATGCAACATTTCTGTAAGGCTAGTATGACGAGTCCCATTTTACAGATGAGAAGACTGAGGCCAGAGACAGGAATTAGCTACACTCATGGGGACTGAATGCAGAGCGGCCGCAGCCTAGATCCCTGATCACGATGCAGCACCTCCGTGCTTAGACTTACAGCCTGCATATCTGGTCAGGCTCTTCCCTGTTTAAGGTTTTAGAGCCTTCTTTGTTTTCCTCCTTCAGGCCTGCGTGTAAAATGTTTCATAACCATTTCCAATAATTCGTTATTTTCAGTCACTGAGCTGGCTTATTCCTGTCCTGGCTAAGTGAAGTGGAAAAGTTCAGGGAGCTGGAACCAAAAGCAAAAAATTCACTCAGGGCCCTGAGGTCCTCCCCAGCATTCGTACAAATAGAGCTCAGGTCCAAAGCACCTGCAGGGGTGTCCCTCTCTCCCAGTAACTCAGGGCGAACACCTGACCCCACAGCTGACTTCTCATGTTCTTCGCTAAGATTTTGGGGGTTTCTTCCCCTCCTCCAGGAGCCAGTGGGGTCTGGGAAATACAGAATCCATTTAATAATAGTTCCAGTTGCATCCAAAGAGAGAAGGACTTACACTTCACTTCAGCCAAGTAGACACAGATTATGTGATTATTTTCCATTGGTGCAGTTAATCCGGGGCTAAGAGCCTGACAAACACTGAATGGAGAATGGAGATCCTGCACAAAAGGAAACGTATTCTCTGTAGGTGGCCCCGTGTGCAGGGTCCGGTGCCAACAAGCCTTCCATTTCTCATTAAGTACAGGTAGCACTGGCCCTTCCAGGCCAAACTGCTCTGGTCACTGTCCGCAAGGATGTGAGCTGTCACCCTAGGGCCCACTCTCCAAGGGGTCAGCTGAAACCCAGGGGGCAGCAGAGAGGAGCCAGTTACAGGGGGGACCCTGCATTACACTTCCAGAAACCTGTAGAAATCATGAGCATTGAGGCCCTGGGTCAGGAGGCCCCTGTTTGCCTCCTGGTCCCATTTTGTGGAGGAGGCACCTTCCCTGATTAGCATCTAGAGTCTTCTTGCTCTGCCTCATCCAACCTCTGGCCGAGTTCCTACCCCTCGCTTGTCTGCTGCCTTGATCTAGTTCTACCAGTTTGGCTCTGAGAGTAGAGGGCCACCATGGGCTACTTCCTTCCCTAAAGTGACACATGCTGGCTCCCCAACCCTGGGTATCTTAGATAGGAGGAAGAGAGCCAGGAAGATCAAGACCAAAGACACTTTTCAAATTTTCCCACAGTTTGTCTGAAGATGTTGCACTGCACTCCAGACAGGAGATCAGGATGAAAGCATTGGGGAGCTGGCTTCTTTAGAGCCTGACATGGGCAAGGCGGGCCGGCTAGGAGACCCAGCTTGTCGAAACTCTTCCATTTGCCCACACTCTCCTCCACTTGAGCAGCGCCGGCAACTGAAAATTAATTAAAGTATCCGTGGCCAGAGAGAAGCCAATTGCACGCCATCGTACAGTGGGACTGTTGAGGCTCGGATGGGCACAGGCTGCCGGGGACCACAGGGGATATCTCTCCAATGGCTGCCCGCCAAGCAAACCTCGGGCTAAAGGCCAGGCTCAGACCAGGAACAAGGAAGCAGCAAGTCTTCAGGGGGACCCCAGTGGCTTATGAGAGGGGCTGGGCCCTGTCACCTGACACCCCACCTGTTGACTTTGGATGTCCACTCTGAAAATCTTCCTTCTTCCGCCCCTCCCTGGCCACGGCATGGAGGCAGTAGAGGGCAAGAGAGTGGTTTGGTAACCTCAGAAAAACGTTTGCTCCTTTGTTCCTGCCTCTCAGAACCAGAGAATCAAAGCTCTTTAGGGGCCCGGAACTGACCCAGGGGGAATTGAGGGAGCCTTGGGACCAAGGCCAAATTTACATTTCCAAGCTCTTTCCTGTTCAGTTTCAGCGCTCCTCGCCATCTCAGGGCAAGACACAGCCAAGCGCGGGGACCCACCACAGTCCCTGCATTCAGGCCTCCACCAGCCCCCATTATAAAGAGCATAGACAAGCCCCCCACCACGAGGGCCCAGAGGAAATGTTGTTTTACTCTCTGATTGGGAGCCAACAGAGCTAGGAAAACAGGTGAGGGGCTGGCCTTCTGGGCGGGGACACAGGGAGGCAGGTCGTCAGGGAGAAGGAGGTGACTCAGTGGGTTCATGTAGAAAAAAGAAAAGGTTTGCAGCTCAGGCACACACCGTGGTGAGTAAGTCACCCTCTTCAACACTGTCCAGTGATCAGAGCTGCTAATCTGGTCACAGACACTTCCCTCTTTCACATGCCCCCATGCCCACCACCCAGCGGGCCAGTCTGACTTTTCCCTCATTAAGGTTGCTCTTGGTGTGGATGCAGTGCTGCCAGACCGTGGATGCTGTGTTCCAAGCTCCGTAAGAAGGGCCCTGGGGAGGCCCATGAAATCATCCAATAACCAGGCAATCACGGAGTGTTTAAACCAAGTTTCCTCCTACCTCCTCCCTAACAGGGAGACCCACCAGGAGGCCTCTGAACGTTAAGTCTGGGCTCGGAAACTCCCAAAAAGCTTGGCCAAGTAAGTCCAGCCAACCGGACTGTTCCAGTCTGGGATTCCAGGCAGCGACCACGCGAGGGGCCACATTGCCAGGCAGCACGCTCAGCTGCACAGAAGGGCAGTCGTCCCCATCCCCTGCCCTCTCCCCAGCCCAAAAGGTGAAATTAGAACAGGAAGGGTACACACTGCACTCCTGCCAGCGGATGACAGCTGGGATCGGGAAATATTAGGTTATTATTTGCCAATGGCGAGGGCAGGCTACTTGGGCATAAATAATTCCAGTCAACACCTTTAAAAAAAGTGGGGAAGGAGGCTTGCTATTTTGCTTTGGTAGATTCACTGTCATAATTCTGTTTTTTAGGGATTGAGACTAAAATGCTGCGTATTATCAGCTTACCAAGGAATGCTGAATTTCAGGGCTGGCTGGCCTGGGATTAAACATTGACTCCAGACAGGGGTTAAACATTGACTCAGCCAAAGGTCTGCACATGGGAGCAGAGAGCTGGCAGTAAACAGCAGCAATAAGCATTTCACCCGTCCACTCTCATCCCACTCATCCGGCACAAACCCCGTGCATGAGTGACGCCGGAAGGGCAGTGGCGATCCGGGGGGCACTGTGTGGCGTAGGTCTCCCCATCTCTGTTGGTGGCTGGATCAGCCCAGGGTCTGGGAGCATCACACCAGTGGTACCAACCTGGAGGGCAGGCCCTGAGGAGGCCTTTGTCCCTGGCCTTCTCCAGTCTTCCCCTGATCGATCAAAAGAGTAAATGAGAGCCCTGTGCTGCCTGTGGAAATACAATTCAAAAGAACCTGGAGAGTAAAGGCTTTGAGAAGCGGAGGGAAATGCCCAGGGCTGGGAGACCTTGGTTCACGGTGCTTCCATGCCATCACCTCACCGTGTGAACTTCGGCACGTCATTCCACGTCCCTGCCCTTGGATCCTCATTGATCAGTGGGGAATCCCTCTGTTCTGAAATCCTATGCTGTCCCTTGCTTTTGACACTGTTATAAGCACCTTTTAGCTGCCAGCCACTGTCCACATCATACTGTCTTCATACCATACTTACGGGGTGAGTATAATTAGCACCATTTTATAAGTGAGAAAAGCGAGATCCAGAGACATTAAATACCTTATCAAGGGCCGCCCAGCTAGCAGGTGGCAGGGCTTAGATGTGAACCCAGGGCATTCTGGGTCTGGAGCGTGGGAACGTTCTGCTGTTGCTCCTTGGCAGTAGCGTGTGGAGGTGATGACCCCTCAGTTAGCCCATATGCCCTTGGGGAACAGGGATGGCCATTCCTGCATGCCTTAAGTCGCCCTGGACCTGGAACTGGTCATAGGCGTAGTAGACGCTTGGGGTAGGCTGAAAAATGGTCCCCCAAAGACATGTCCACCCCCTGAAGCCTGGAATCTGCAAATGTTACTTTCTTTGGGAAAAGGATCTTTGCAAGTATAATTCAGTTCAGGATCTTGAGATTGAGATCATCCTGGATGATGTGGGTGGACCTAAATGCCATCACAAGTGCCCCTGTAAGAGAGGCAGAGAGACATTTGAGACACACACAGAAGACAATGTGAGGAGAAGAGCCGAGAGTTGGGTGATGTAACTGCAAGCCGAAGGCGCCAGCAGCAACCAGGATCCAGAAGCGGCAAGGATCGGATTTTTCCCTAGAGCCTCCAGAGGGAGCATGGTGTCCACACCCTGACTTCAGACTTCTGGCCTCCAGAACCAAGAGAGAATACATCTCTATTGTTTTAAGCCACCAAGGTTGTGGTACTATTTTATGGCAGCCACAGGAAAGTAATTCAGAGCTCCATCAAAAACACAGACTCCTAGAGCTGGGAGAGCCTTGGAGACACTTTGCCACAGCCCTCCCATTTAACAGATGAAATGACTGCAGCCCTAAAGGAGGAAGTGATTTGGCAAAAGTTGCTCAGCACGTTGGAGGCAGAGCCGGAGCCAGGACACAGGTGTTCTGACCCCAGACCAGGGCTCCCTGCTTCCCCACCCTGACTCATGCCGAGTCCCAGGGTCTTGAAAATCAAGCGAGAAGCTGTTCTTATATTCTGCTCATCTCATATTATCATTTTAAGAGGGAAGGGGAGCTTTTAAGCAGATGAAGTGATGTCAGTTTGGGGGGTATAATTCCTGCTGTTACCATCATTACTATCGAAGTGGGCAGGTAGACCCCCTTGGCCAGTCTCTCCTCCCCCAGGACTAGGAGGAAGAAGCTGTGTTTTAGGGCTAATGGGCTCCAGGTAGGGAAACCGCAGTGAGAGAGAGGAAGCTGGTTGGCCCCAGTCACACACACCACTGGAGTGTGGCTGAGCCCAAAATAGGATGCAGGGTTGTAACTACCCAGCTCTTTCCTGGGTTCCACTTCTTACTTTCCCCTTTCACTAAGCTGGATTGCCAGGCCATGCGGGCTTTGGGTGAGTGTGTGTGTGTGTATGTCTGTGTCTGGCTCAGTCTGCTAAGATAGTCTGGGGGACTTCTGGGAACACACGCCAAGACGTGATCTAGGAAAGTTGCCAGGATCACAGAACAAGGGAATGGGGGAGGAGATCGGGGGCTCCCACGGCAGCGCGAGGTGCACCTGTTTCATGGATGTGTTTCCCTCCCTCCCCACAGGCCTGCACTCATCAAGGTTCTGTCCCAGTGCTTGGTGGGCCTCCCTTAACCCTGACTCCAGCCCAGCTATCCCTGCTTTGGGGGAAGTGGGTTAATGAGAATAAGAAAACAAGACCAACAAATACCTTGATGATTGAGTTCTAAAGGAGGGAGAGATAAGAACGAAACCCTCTGGAAGGAGCTATACTCTGGCAGAACCAGGACTGTCCCACCATTGTCCCCGAACCAGGTCCACCTCCCCTCCCATCCGCCCACTGGATATCCACCCTGGAACTGGGGAAGAGAAGGATTGCTGAGAGGGATGAGAGATGGCTTAGCTGCCGCTGCGTCTTTGTGCCCTCCCACCCACCACTCAAGGGGCTTAGTCCAGGGCTGCAGTCGAGAGAGGAGACTGACAGTGATGGAGAGACCCAGAAGGGTTTGGAGATGCCAGTGCCGAGGGGGCCTGCCCCTTGCCGGCCCTGTGGGGAACTCTGGTGGTCAGCAGTCTCGCCCATGTCCATTGCAGCCCCAGTTACCTGGCAACAGATGAGCACAGATGGCTAGGAGGTGAGGGGAGAAGTTGGCTCTGTTGTGCAGGCTCCCCCAAAGGCCCCGGGAAGATGCAGACGAGCCAGACTAGTCCTGCTCCCACAAGAAGGGCAGGAGAGGGTGGAGGGGGCCCGGAAGTCCTGCTGGAAGAAGCCCCCAAGTGGGGACAGGGAGAGAGCACAGGTGGACCGCAGACCTCTCAGGATGGGCAGGGATAAAGGCCACCAACCAGCGGGACGGGTTACACCTCAATGGACAGAACCATTTCCTTCTAGAGCATGAGGCTAACACAGAACCATGACAAAGCAAGACCCAAACCGCAGGACCCTCCTTCTCACTGCCTCGTTAGTGCCACTGGCAGAAGCCACCCCCTCCCCATGCTCACTCACCTCAGGCGTCACATAAACACCCGAGGACAGAGGGAGGCAAAAAGAAGGAAAAGCCAGAAGGAGACTAAGTTTTCAATCAGGAGTAAAGTGACCGAGTTGTCATCGACTTGGACACGATTTGCCTGGAAGTGGCGAGGTAAATTCACTCTTGCATCAGTCAGACTGTGGGTTTAGAGTCTGAAATTAAGCTCCATCATAGAAAATACTTTTTTTTCTTGCCATCCAAACCCATGATTGCAGGTTGATAGCCCCTCTCCACCCTACCGCTGTGAGTGAGTGGTTGGCTAAACTAAGACCCAGGGCTCTGATGTCTTGCGTTTTTCCAGGACTCTGCTTCCCCTTCCCTCCTTCCCCTAATGGGGTTTGCCCTGTGGGACGCTGTAGGGAGAGCCTGGGCCAGGCCTGCACAGATAGGACGGGGCAGGATTTGGGGAAGCGGGCACCCGTGGGGAGGGATGGGAGATGCACGTGTGTGCTAGGGAGTGAGCTTCACTTGTGGGACACAGGGCTGCTAAGATCGTTGGGGGAACTCCTGGGAGCCCTAACCAGGTCAGGTCTGGGAGACCACCAAGGACTAACTGACATAGGGAAGGAGATTTCTACCCCAGCTCGACGGGTCAGCGCCCTCTTGGCTGTGGCACCGAGCCCGGGTCCCAGCAGGGCTCCGAGGTCTACCATTCTCGGCAGGGGGTGCGGAGGTGCTGAGGGGCGGCCAGAGCTTCCACTTCCCCTAACGAGTGAGGAGGGGAGTGCATGGTCCCCCGGTTCCTGGGACCTCTGGGGCTAGAAAAGGGAGCTCTGCAGAAGATGTGTAAATTGTGGGCTTCATCCAGGCTTAGTATCCTAGGGAGTGGGGGGACATATTCCCCGGGGAGTGGGGCTGTGGGGCCAAGGACTAAAAGCCGTTCCTGTCACCTGTGCCCCATCGAATTCGTGTCAACTGCACACCACACTCTGGGCCAGATGTTTCGCATCTACTATCTGGCTACGTCACTCTCCCCACTTTCCAGGTGAAAAGAAATGTGAAGGTCTGACTTTCCTAGGATCTTGGAGCTGGGAAGCCACAGGGCAGACTCTTCATGCTTGATACCATGTCTCGCATCTCGCAGCTGCAAAGATGGAGGATTCCCAAGTATCAGAGTCCCCAAGGTCAAGGGGAGGCAAATGGAGCCAGCCAGGAAAGCCAAAAGGAAAGGAAAGCAAGGGATCTGTGGAGTCACGTGCCGCTGGCCAGCCGCCATGCCCCTGGGAGAGTGTCCCTTTAAGAGCCCAGGTGTGGGTCAAGCACTGCACACAGTTTCAGTTTTGGCAGCAGCATCCAGTGTCCTGCTGGTGGCTTCTAGAAAGGCAGGGGTTGCGGACTGGCCAGCAGGCTGTGCCCCTGAAACTGAGTCGACGGGATAGAAGGAAGTAACTAACAGTAAGTGTGGCTGCTCTGGGGTCCCCGACAGGATGCCATCTGGGAAGGGCCCGGGATGGTGACTCAGGCAATGCCCTCTGCATGCACGACTCCCAGCCTACAGACAGTGGGGAGAGGCGGACATGGCTGTTGCCCGTGCCCCCGAGCATGGGGGGCACATCCCGGAGAGATGAGTAAGGACGCCCGTGGGAAAGATCAGCCGGTGGGAAGAAGGCATGTCTGGGGTCAGCAGGTGTAGTTCTGCTCTTGTTAGGTCTCTGAATTCCCGACTAACTCCTCCATACTCTAACTGTGACCTTAGGCGGGTCACCTCCTAGCTCCCTGCGCCTCAGTTTCCTAATGTGTAAAATGGGGAGAAAAAAATCGCCTATCACTTAAGATTGATGTGAGATTCAAATGAGAAAATCTATGTGAAATTGGTTTGAAAGCTCTAGAGCTGAATAACAATTGTTTGGTGTTTTTCAACTCAGTTCAATTACTTCAGGACTTACTGAGCACCAGACAGACCCGGATAAGGTAACGCATATGCGGTGCCTGGCGCGTGGCAGGCACTCTCAGTCCTTGACTCTTTCCACCTCCAGCTTTCTGTGAGGACACCTGCAGCCCCTTGTTCTGGGCTTCGAAGAGACTCTGAGATCCTTTCTAATTTCAACCCAGCTTTGGTCCTGCAGATTCCTGCCACACCAAGGTAAAATGTGTGTCACTGTATCATCCTGTGCCCTGCTAAGGTATTGAGGTCCTTCCTGGAAAAGTGAGGTGGGCAGAGCCCCCTCCCAGGCACAGACTGCATTCCACAGTCCTGACGCTCCTCCCGGCTCTGCACCCAGGAGGCCTCAGATATCAGCTTTCCCCTGGTTCATCCTGACAGCATCCCCAGGATAGCCCTGGGGCTCTCCCTCGCAAGCGCAGCAGCTAGGCAAGCTCCATCCTCACTGCTCCCACTTCCCTCTCTGCAGCTGCCCACCTAAGCTACTGGCGATGTTTTGCACCATAGCTTTTGCCATCACTCTCCCCCTTCACTAGGGGAATTACAGGTCCCTGAACATCTGGAGAGGTAATGTGCCAATTCATGCTTTAGGGTAGAAGGCAGCTATCTGGTCTGCCCGGAGCCAGCACTGAAACTCTCCATCCATCCTTCTCCCTGGCCTTGGACGTGGCGATGTAGCAGAGAGAGCAATGAGCCCAGGAGCCAGGAGAGCAACCAGCTCTGTGATCATTGCCTGTCTCTTAGCACCTCTGGACTCTGTGGCTTTATTTTATAAATAGTGTGATGGTAGCGGCTTTCCGGGGCTTTCACGGCTTCATCTCCTTCCCACCTGAAACAAACCCAGGAGCTACTCAGGGTAGGCATCGTAATCCCATTTTACAGTTGAGGAAACAAAGACTCTGTGAGTTAATGTGAGTGGTGTAGGTCACCCAGCAAGTACAAACGATGACATTTTGGTACAGCCATTTTGATGGGGACATGTTGACATCACCTGAAAAGCAAAATCCCCACCTTTTGTAAAGGTAGCACTATGCATGCATGTGCTCAGCAGAAACCCCCCTCATCTATGTCTTGACCCCTCTCAGGGTGGACTGGGGCCGGGATCCCAAAGTCTATGGCACTGACACAGTGATGGAGCAGAAGGTTTTGGAGGCCATGTGTCTGGTTACAGGAAGTGAATGTAACATGCCGTACACATGGTAAGTGCTAAATAAATAGCAGCCTTTGTTATTTTTCAGGAAGAAATTTCTCTGTTGGCACCTACCTCTGAGTTTAAGTAGAGTCTCTTCACAGGAACTACCTTTCCTGTGAAAAGCGGAGAGGAAAGAATGGACTAACTTCTCCTCTAAGGTTGGATGTCCCATTCCTTCCCCTCTTGGTGGCTTCTTCTCAACTTTTAGACCCTCTGCAGTGCAGCATAGTGACTAAGAGCATGTAGTCTTGATCCAGAGTACCTGAATTGGAATCCTATCCCAGTCACTTACCAGCTGTGTGACTTCGGGCAAATTTCTTACTTCTCTGGGCCTCAATTGTCTCATCTGTAAAATGGGTTTGCCCATTTTTTAAATTTTTAGGGTGGCTGCAAAGATTAAATGAGTTAACACATGTAAAGCACTCAAACATAACTCAGTATGTGCTAGCTACAATTATAATCCCTCAATTCCTAACCTAATCCATAGCGAGTCTCCTCTTTCAGGCCACGTTGGTCCAAACTGAACAGCTCAGCCCCTACTTTGAAGGATGCTCAGCAAACAGACTTCTGTTCTCCTCTCACTCTAGGACAGGAAAAAGAGGAGACTGTGCTGATTTCAGAGAGGATATGGACAAGAAACTAACTTTTTAAAAGCCGAACACCCTACTAAGGACTTTACACATGTTTCATCATTTAATTCTTACGGCAACTCTCTATTACCTGTTATTCGCTGGTCCAATTATCTCTGGCCTACAGATGAGGACTTGGGGTTCAATGACATTAAACAGCTTGCCCCAAATCACACAGCCCCCAAGTGAGAGAGCTGATAGCCAAGTGAGGAGTCCATGCTCTGTGCTTCTCTCCAAGTGCATGGTAACTGTGAAAGTCAAGTGCACGGTCCTCCACCTTCCTGTGCTTAGGAGTAATTGTAACCTCTCATGGTGGAAGAGCACTTGATATGCTCCCACATGCGTTGTTCCAGCAGCCCCTCCCCCATGTTCCCCCATCCCACGGTAGCCCTTCAGCCTAGAAGAGTCAGGAGCCACAGTGCTCATTGTACAGGTGAGAGACTCGAGCCAGCTTATTTTGGCCACATGGTAGAGCTCTTCTGGTAGCTTGTGACAGAGCAGGACTCTGGACCTCTGGGTTCTCTTCCATCCTCCAGGTGCCTCTTCACACGACTGTCCCTTGAGTGCCCAGAACCAAGGAGGCACTGGGCAAAGTAAGAGAAATCAGCCCTGACTTTGCCCTTTTCAGAGAGGAAATAAGGATGTAACCAACCACTCTCAGTCCGATCGATCTTTGCTGAGCAGCTGGTCCTCGCCAGGCAGCGATTGATCTCAGTTGGCCCTGCCTTCCAGGAGCTTGCCATCTGGTAGAGCAGATGAGATAAACACTTATACGTTGGGGTAGAATGGGATGGACTCCACAACAGAGGTCCTAAGTCTTCGTGGAAAATCTACGAGGCTTATTCCCAGAGCTTCATGGAACTCATACGCCAAATGCTTAATTTCTGCTTCAGTCCTGCGTGAATAGCAGGCCACTTTTGACGGGGATGGGACCAGAACGTCTTGGATCTTTCTGGCTCACACATTCTTTGGACCCCTGTGGCTGCCCTTCCTCCATCTCCCAGTCTTTTGGAGAGTCCCTTTCTCCAACATTGCCTTTACCTGGAGACTCTCCCACATTCCAGGGCTTGCACAAACTGCATAACCTCTCCGAACCTCCCACAAGTCCGAGGCCCTTCCGAACCAGGCAGGCTGCTCCCCTCCCCTAGTGACACTGAGGTTTCCTGACTCGCTCTGGTCTGTGCTCAGGCCCCTCACCCATGGGGCGTGAGAGTCCCATGTGGACCCAGTCAGTGCCTCTCCTGGCCGGCCAGTCCAAGCCAAGGAAAGCCCCTTCCCCAGCCAGACCAGCCGCTCCCCACTCCTCTGAGTTCCAACCCTTCTGCTCCCCCAAGTTCACACTCACAGGATGTTGTCAGAGACTGCCAAATTGACTTAGAGCCCCTACAGTGCCTGCTTTCTGTCCCCTCGGAAACCCAGGGACTGTGAGAGCCCCTAGCTGACCCTCTACTGTGTACCAAATGGATGGAGCATTCAGAGTTGCTGCAGGCCATGTGCTCAGCAGCAACCAAGCCAGGACCTGGTCCACGAGGTCCTGCTCCCTCTGAAGAAAAGAGAAAACCTACAATTAGAGGGACAGGGGTTTGACTCCAAGCCACAAGAGCTGACGACCAGTCACGCTAACTGAAGGGGAGCTAGCTAGATTAATTTCATAAGGAGATCACCTCTATTCTTCGGCACAGCTTACACCCCACCTCAATCCACAGTTGTGTAGACACACATTATGAATATATCAAGGGCAGTAACTTGGTAAAATGAGAATGACCTAGGATATCACTACCTCCCTACTAAAATTACAGCTCCTATTTTAAGGACCAGAAAAGGTGCTTCATGCATGACATACTAGCCTACGTGTATCCCAAAGGAACAGGATCCTCTGTTCATCCAAGCAGTGATAATAGGGTGGTGATCCGGCCCCCTTCTGCTGTGAAGTCTTGGGGCCAAGAATCTCTCCAACCCTTAGATTTCCCATCTGCACTGTGAAGCTGTTGTCTATCTCTTGGGTTGCTGTGATGTTGGATGAAGTTAGATAAGAAGCTAACAGAGCATCTTGAGCACAGTAGATACCCAATAAATATTATGCTCTTTCTTTCCTTCCTTAAGCAAATCCTTTGACTCCAGCTTCAGCCACCGTGAAACTGGGGCCTCCCTGAGACCTGAATCTCCCAGGTTTGGGAGACAGTCTGGTTTTGAGAGGAAGGGATCACCGAAGATTCTCAAAGCCCAGGGTCCTTTCAGCTGCTAGCAGAGAAATTTTTCAAGTTTAGCTTTGAGCAAAGATTTTCTGTTTTTGAGAGTGTAGGAGCGCAGGAAGGGTCCAGTCTTCCTGGGGACTGGACTGTGTGCCTCCCTCCCAAGGTCAGTTTCTGCTAGATTTGCCCTCCAGGCAGGCTCTCTGCCTGCCTGCTGCTCTCAACCCTGGTGTGAGGCCATGCAAAGGGTAATGGGTCCGTGCGTGCATCTCCCCCACCCCCTGCCACATGGACCTTCACAGCTGTCCAAGCTTGTCACAAATGAGAGGAGCCTGGGCTGGAAGTTGGGACCCCCACTTTGGAAAACCTGGCATCTGACTCTCTGTACCCCAGGGCCAAAGGCTTTTACCAATCCAGAGGGGGGGCTGCATCCCCCAGCTCAGCCTATGGGAACACCCGCTCCGGTCTTACAGAAATAGTAGGAAGCTTGCTGATTTACAGGTGAGAACAGGGACCAGGATCAAAGAGAGCTGCTACGCGTTTGGGTTCCTCAAAGCACGAGGCGTTGTGTCCTCCTGCCAGCCACTGCACCCTAGGCCAGCGCAAACAGCAGGGGGAGCGGCCCTGAAACTCTGCAGTGAGCATTCCAGAAGAGAGAGACTCCCCTGTTCCCACCTGGGAGTCAATCCCATGGCCCCTGTGGTGCCCAGTCAAGTGGTCCTCCAGACAGCATCCCCCGATCGCATCCGGGCTGGGGCGGCTGATGCTGGCATTTGGCTAAGGCCCCAAACCCAGAAGTTAATCATTGGCCTGGTGTGAAAATTCCAGGACGATTAACCGGAATTAAGAGAGCCTCGAGCTGCCACCTGACACCCACATCTGTCCCCACCTCCCCTAACCCGCTCCCTTTACCCTTCCAAAGAACTGGAGAAACAGAATACCTTTATCTCCACAAGGAAATAAAAAGGGTTCCTGCTGGGAATTCCCCCACGGAAGGGAAATAACCAAGATAAACAGCTCTATTGTCTTTGGCTTAAGCTGGCAAAGGGCGTCTCTGGGAGCAGAAGCAGGGCCAAGGCAGAAAGGGGAGACTAAGAGATGGTTCCCCGAGCTCTCTGCCGCTTAGAGCTTCCTTATCTTCACGGGCTCTCGTTCCTGCCTAGCGCTTGTGAACACAGTTTTCTCCTTTCACACTCGCAACATCAAGTCCGTTCCAAAGTTGAAAACCTGCCAAAGTCCGCAGGAAAGTGGGGACTCCTGTCTCTTCTCTCCTCCTCTAGGCTACAGTCTGGGTCCTGCGGTCAGGCTGGGCCCTGGGGCGCTCATAGACTCTGGACTATGGCCACAGATGTGACCAAGTCCACATGCGCTGCACCCTCCGAGTGGCCTTACCTTGGATTCTCCATCTTCGCCTGCCCAGCCTCTGCCTGGCAGAATGAAAGAGGCCATAACACCTGCAGTTTTGACCCTGGCCCCGTAACTGAGTCTCTGGGAAATCATAGGCATATCGCTCAGAGTCTCAAGACCTTGATTTTCTTATCCATGAAATGGTTGTAATTATAACTGTTCTGCCTCATCTAAAGGGAATTTAGGAAGCTCCGGGGAAATAGCATAAATGACAATGGTTTGAAATAGTGTAAACAGCAATGCTTTGATAAGCAGAGGGGGCTCTAGAAATAACAGATATGGGCACGAGCAGTGAGCATCCCACTGAATTTGAGGGGCAGTCCTGTGCAGTGAGAGAGGCTAAGGGCTCGGACTTTGGGGTCAGGCAAAGCTGGGCTCAGGTCTTGCCCACCTTCTCCACCCCCACCCCACCTATCCCCACACTTTATCCCTGCATGACCTTGAGCACAGCACTTGGCCTTTAAGCTTTCACTTCCTCCTACATAAAATGTGGATAAGAATACCCACTTCCTAGGGGCGATGTCAAGTTTAAACAGACAATACACATACACTATTTGACACAGTGCCTGGAACAAGGTAGGGGAATCGTCGGTGGTGATTACGACCATCATCATTAAATTTACAACTTTAATCCTTACTAGGCCTCCTCGGTAAGTCTCAGTTTACTCATATGATGCATTGTAAAATACACCCCACGGACACAGGGAGGGCAGTCAAAACAGAGAGATGCAGCTGCTTCTTGGAAGTAACCGATTATCCGGCCAGCTGCTCCTGAGAACAGATCTGTCCCAGGCCCGTGTCTCCCGGACAGGGATACAGAGGAAATGACACCTGTGTTCCTATCCCAAAGGAGCTTGCAGCTTAGTTAAGAAGGTAAAACTCTACTTATAACTAACAAGGAACAAAGATCCCTATGGGAAGCTGGGACTTTGAACTGTAATGGGAAAGGCGGAGCCATTCATTCTTCAACAGGTTTTATGTCCGTTACTGGAGATACAAAATCAAACAGGTATTACAGGAACTCCAAGGTCCACAGTCTTGGAAAACACAGGAGTTTCACAACCTCGTGCTACTGTCTTTCAGCAACTGTGCAGGAGCTTGATCTGAGTGACACAGCCCTGCGGGAGCCACCAGCGATGACACGCTTCTTCATCTTCGTCTGCCTGCTGGTTGTCTTCCCAGGTGCGTCGGCCAGGTCCCAGCCCACCCCCATGCAAGACCCAGTTCTCTGGGGACCCTGAAATCAGGCCCATCCCCTGGGGACGTCCCTTGTAAAGCTTGCCCTGTCTTGAGGAGGAGCCACAGAGACAATGCAGAAAGGCCACCTCCGCAAATGGACTGGTGAAAGAGAACTGAGCATCAGGAATGGAAATGGCACTTCCTGATTTCAAAGCCAGGGGTCCGGTGAAGGGACTTCACTGGCAATAAAGAAAAAGGTGGGGAGGGTGTAGCTCAGTGGTAGAGCACACGCTTAGCATGTGGGAGGTCCTGGGTTCAATCCCTAGTCCCTCCATATAAATAATATATAAATAAACCTAAATTATCTCCCCCTTGAAAATTTTTTTTAATTAAAAAATAAATAAAGACCTTGACCTTGAACTAGGCATCACTATGAGTTGCTTTGGGGTCTGGGGAAAATGCCCTGCCCCTGTGGCTCTCAATATTTTTATCTGGAAAAAAAGAAAGTAATTGATAAAGCGTTTTTAGAAAAACAAGGAAATGACAGATAACAAATGCAACAGTGTAGCACCCCATGGTGGGGGGGGGCTTTTTTAATATAGATACACAAAGGATATCATTAAATAAGTTGGCCATTCCGTTGCCCTTAAAGTGGTTATCGCTAATGAATTGTGACTAGGATTTAGTAGATGTTTAATAACTGCAATTTATCAATTGTCAAGCAGCAACTGTCTAGCTGTATCACATAGTAAGTTATCCACAGAAGGTGTGTGTTAGGAGGAAAGATTCATCTTCTTGGTGTGGGCTGTCTGGATCCTCTCAGCAGGTTGGACCTCCCACAGCCTCAGAAAGCCTCTGTCTGTGTCCCCACAGTGGTCTCCATGAAGAGTCCCATATTCGGCCCCCGGGAGGTGAGCAGGGTGGAAGGCGACTCGGTGTCCATCAGGTGCTTCTACCCATCCACCTCCGTCAACCGGCATTCTCGAAAATACTGGTGCCGGCAGGAGGCCAAGGGCCGCTGCACAACCCTCATCTCCTCGGGGGGGTATGTCTCCGACGACTACAAGGGCAGAGCCAACCTCACCAACTTTCCGGAGAATGGCACGTTCGTGATAGATGTCGTCCAGCTCACCCAGAATGACTCCGGGCGCTACAAGTGTGGTCTGGGCATTAGCAGCCGAGGCCTGTCCTTCGATGTGAGCCTGGAGGTCAGCCGAGGTGAGAGTCCAGGCTTCTTAGACCCCGGGGCCAAGTGAGAGGGAATCATCTCAGGGGCAACAGAAGGGCTCGAAGGGTAGAATCTCCCAAGAGGGAAGGGCATCCTGGCATGGGCTGAGGAAGGCCGTGGGTCCATGTGGTGTGGAGGACGTTGCATAATAGAATATGATAACGAGGCAGATAGGTCTGCTGAGGGGAGGGGAGGGGAGGGCGGCTGGATCTAGGTTTTCAGGGCCTAAAATATTGTCAGGTTTTACTAAGGCTGTATCTTGGAGGATCATCAGGAGGACAGCTTCTCTCGTTCCATTTGTTGCGGGCGAGACAAGAGGCTGGTGAGCAGGGAGAGACTCAGAGGGAGCCTTAAATCCCTGCTATTAGAGCATCCTTCAGATGAAGACCTTGGGTCACCACAAAACTTCTTTTAAGATGCATTTTCTTACCTGAGATCCGTTAGTCCATCAAAACTGTCAGCATAGCGGGGAGGGTATAGCTCAGCAGTAGAGTGCATGCTTAGCATGCACGAGGACCTGGGTTCAATCCCCAGTCCCTCCATTAAAGAAAGAAAGAAAGAAACCTAGTTACCTTCCCCTCCAAGAAAATTAAAATAAAAAAATTTTAATTAACAAAAAACTCTCATCATAAATTAAATGATTGATTCTTGCCCAAAGACCACAGGATTGGATGTAATGAGTGACACAGGGTAAGTAAGTTTCAACGGGGAACAGGAGAGGGAGAGATGAGTGCCAGCTTGGGAAGGCTTCTTGGAGGAGGCAGCTGAGCCTTGGAAGACAGCATCCCTTGGGGGAAGAGGGCACTCCTGGTGACAGGCACACCCAGCCCCTCACTGGCAACACTGAGCAGTCCTATGTGGCAAGAAAAAAATCACAACTGGCCCCCCGCCCCTCATCCCACAGGTCCTGGGCAGATAAATGATGTCCAAGTCTACACAGCAGATCTGGGCAGAACAGTGACCATCAGCTGCCCTTTCAAGGCTGCAAATTTGCAGAAGAAGAAATCGGTGTGCAAGATGATGAGCCAGAGCTGTGTCCTCATCGCCGACACCAACAACTATATGAACCCCAGCTATGAGGGCAGAGCACATATTAGTATTCAGGGTACCAGCCAATTAGTGTTCAGCTTTGTCATCAACCAAATCCAGCTCAGCGATGCTGGGATGTACGTCTGCCAGGCGGGGGAGGATTCCAGCGCCGATAAGAGCAATGCTGACCTCCAAGTGCTGAAGCCCGATCCTGAGCTGATTTATGGAGACCTAAGGGGCTCAGTGACCATTGACTGTGACCTGGGCCCCGAGGTGAAGAGTGTGCCCAAATTTCTGTGCCGGCTGAAAAATGAGGAAGCCTGTGATGTGGTCATCAACACACTGAAGACGAAGTCTCCTGACTTTGAGGGCAGGATTCTGCTCACTACCGGCAACAACGGCCGCTTTACTGTGCACATCACCGGCCTGAAGAAAGAGGATGCAGGGCTCTACCTGTGCGGAGCTGACTCTGACGGCGTGCCCCAGAAAGGCTCGTCTACCCAGGCTTGGCAACTCTTCGTCAACGAAGGTGAGACCTGAGACGGGGAGAGGGAAGGGGTGGGCAGTCCGGCAGATGAGAGCCTCGCTCACTCCCTGTGAACCTATCTGATATTCCTCTGTCAGTTGACAATGTCTGCTCGCTGATCAACCCTGGACCGGATGCTCCGTGGGCAGCTGTATGCGAGAGCCAGAAAACATAGCCTCTGTCTTGTGTGATCTCCTAACTCTTCTTCTCTGTTATCAAAAGGCCTTGGACGGCTGTCCTTGATCAATAAGAATGAGGGAGTGAAGCCCCTGATTGAGACCAGACCTGTAGATTGTCTGGGTTTCAGAGAGCCACGGGGAGGACCTAACACAGGATCTCCCTGACCCTCGAGCAGGACAGCATCTCATCTTTCACACTCAGGTGGAAGAAAGATTGGCTTCTGTGGGTCTCACAGCTTTGCCAGAAAGCCAATGCCCCAGCTTCTAAATTCTCCCCTCCAACATCCTTTAGGTTCATTTGTTATTCAGCACGATCTGGCTAAATGCCTGCTCCTTCTCAACCTGGAGTGCTCTGCATAGAGTCACCCTCATGAGAAGCAGCAAACCAGCACCTGTGGTTCAAGGTCACTGCCCTTGTGACTTTCCCGTGGGGCCCACGCCCCCTGTGCACTGTTTCTCCATCCAGATCAGCCCTCACCACGCCCCTCAGCATCTTCTGTCACCCCAGGTTCTCATGGAAGCTCAGCTTCTCTCCTGGGAGGATGGCCATGGTTCTCTTGGAGATGGCCCTTGGCGTCCTCTACAATTAAACTTACCTCTGCTACACATTTCAAATCCTACTATTATAAATATATTTTCTTAATTTGGAGAAAAACCATCTGGCCATTTTTGTGGGACAGGCTCAGAAACAGACAAAAACGTCCCCGGGGGGAGATTTGGTAAGAAGCCCGAGGAGAAAGGCTGATCATTGCTCTTTAACCTCCTTCCCGTCTCTGCTCAGAATTGGAGGGGATAGGGAATGAGGCACTTCATTCAGTGAAGTGGTGAAGGTCCCTGGAGTCTGGTCACATGGCTCCAGCTGTGAACT